>NC_060885.1:26321131-26473631 GCF_014805685.1 Silurus meridionalis | reverse complement strand
TTATTATGAGTGTATACAAATAAAAGTAGGCCCTTTACAGATTTGATGTATTGCTCTTATCTGTACGATCAAAAAAGACAAGTAATTTAGTTTGTTTTGGCATTATGAGAAAAAAAATGCCACAAAACGCATTGGTGCGTTTGTTTAGCCCAGAGGGTTAATTACCGGATGTGTACCTCATGGTGGATTTTGGTGCTGATTTAAAACTTGGCGCATCAATAAAACAAATATTTACTGATTGAAACTAATTTTTTGTTTTTGTATTTTTTTCAATATCTGAATAAAGAAATAAATAAATAAACGTGTGTTAAGCTGAAGGTTTTAATTTTTTTATAAAAATGGTCAAACAGAAATGCGCACTGCATTAATTGCGCGTTTATAAAAATTGCGCCGTTAAAATGAATTAGTGTTAATGCATTATTAATCTTTTGATAGCCCTAATTAATATATTAATACAAAATAATTTAACATTTTGTTACCTAATGAATGTATCATACATCATCACACAAAGCATTTCACTGCATGTCGTACCCTGTATGTATGTGTATGTGACAAATAAAATTTGATTTGATTTTTTTTTGATCGCTGACACCCTCTGTCTCTTCTTTGTTAGCTAGACTTCTTGTTGCCTGCTGCCTTGCTCATTGTTAGCTTCGTAAACTAATCTACATCTGTGATGTGTGAGAGTCAGGAAATGATACATTAGTGGTAGATTGAAAAATCCATACAAAGACAGGAAATAGATTAAAACTCACAGAACGAGCCTGTGTTGAAAATGGAAGAAGTAGAAAGTACAGATATTTTGCAAGGGCTTTAATGCTAACAGATGCTAACTTCACCTAAGGCATCCAGACTTTCCCCTGCAGAAACTGGACTGCTCTCACACTAACTAATCCTCTATAGACTCTAGATGTGCTCCTCTAATGCTAGCATCTAATGCCATGGCAATAGAAACCATCAATATTATAGAGAAACGCAGTGTAACAGAGCACTGCATCACAGACAGATATCTCAAACAGTGAGAATGAATGCCATTACTAAAGCAAGAAACCCAATGAACACAATTTAACACATCTCCTTTCACTGTAGCCACAACTGCACCACCCTCATACATAATCTCTACAAGAAGCATCGATATTAACCTAATAAAATGACCCTTTCTGCATTATGGTCTTCTTGGGGATTTGAAATAAAGATAAAAAAATAAACATAAAATAAAGATTAAAAAAATAAACAAATTGTTTGTGTTTTGTGCACATTCTACAAGAAGGAAAACAAACAAGTATAAGCGGTTCACATTGGTGACTTTTTCTCACGATGCCCAGCTTTTCTTCAAAAGTCTGTCTTGTAAATGTCCTTGTAGGTGTATCTGTGACCAAATCAGTTTCTTCCCCTCTGTCAGCCATTGTGTAATGAAAAACAGCCATTAAATCCACACAGAAATCTGCCTTAAGTCCTTCAGAGTTAGCAGTGTGGGCACCTGTAGTTCTCATTATACAGGATAACTAAATAACTTATAAAAAGACATGTGGTTAGAGTTAAAGACAGTGGCAGTCACTGGTTGTTGTACACATCACGATGAACAGGTAATTTATCTTCATTACTGTCAATACACTTATCGCTCCCCCTCTCTAAGAATAAAGTTTCCTGATCTTTGTGTGTGTGTGCATGTGTGTGTGTGTGTGTGTGTGTGTGTATAGTAGATATAAATATACAGTGAGGAAAATAAGTATTTGAACACCCTGCTATTTTGCAAGTTCTCCCACTTAGAAATCATGGAGGGGGTCTGAAATTGTCATCGTAGGTGCATGTCCACTGTGAGAGACATAATCTAAAAAAAAATCCAATCCTGCTTAAACCAGCACATGTCCAGGCACGTCTTAAGTTTGCCAATGACCATTTGGATGATCCAGAGGAGTCATGGGAGAAAGTCATGTGGTCAGATGAGACCAAAATAGAACTTTTGGGTCATAATTCCACTAAACGTGTTTGGAGGAAGAAGAATGATGAGTACCATCCCAAGAACACCATCCCTACTGTGAAGCATGGGGGTGGTAGCATCATGCTTTGGGGTGTTTTTCTGCACATGGGACAGGCGACTGCACTGTATTAAGGAGAGGATGACCGGGGCCATGTATTGTGAGATTTTGGGGAACAAGCTCCTTCCCTCAGTTAGAGCATTGAAGATGGGTCGAGGCTGGTTCTTCCAACGTGACAATGACCCGAAGCACACAGCCAGGATAACCAAGGAGTGGTTCTGTAAGAAGCATATCAAGGTTCTGGCGTGGCCTAGCCAGTCTCAGACCTAAACCCAATAGAGAATCTTTGGAGGAGCTCAAACTCCATGTTTCTCAGCGACAGGCCAGAAACCTGACTGATCTAGAGAAGATCTGTGTGGAGGTGGGCCAAAATCCCTCCTGCAGTGTGTGCAAACCTGGTGAAAAACTACAGGAAACGTTTGACCTCTGTAATTGCAAACAAAGGCTACTGTACCAAATATTAACATTGACTTTCTCAGGTGTTCAAATACTTATTTGCAGCTGTATCATACAAATAAATAGTTAAAAAATCATACATTGTGATTTCTGGATTTTTTTTTAGATTATGTCTCTCACAGTGGACATGCACCTACGATGACAATTTCAGACCCCTCCATGATTTCTAAGTGGGAGAACTTGCAAAATAGCAGGGTGTTCAAATACTTATTTTCCTCACTGTATATTTGTACTGATCAGATCCCGGATGTATTCAGGGTTGACCATTGACTATTTCTCCAACTGTGACATGCTAACTCTGTGTGTGTGTGTGTGTGTGTGTGTCAGTAAAATGATCCAGGTGAGGATAATAGATGATGAGGAGTACGAGAAGAATAAAAACTTCTTCCTGGAACTGGCAGAGCCACGCATGGTGGACATGAGCCTGCAAAAAGGTATATACACCCTGTATACACACATTGTACACAAGTCGTCAAGTCAAGAAGCTTTTATTGTCATTTTAACCATATATAGCTGACGCAGTACACAGTGAAATGAAACAAGATTTCTCTTGAACCCTGTGCTACATAAAACAACATAGTGCTAAAGACTAGTACCATAATTTAGGACTATAAGGTGCACCTATATATAAGCCGCACCCACTGAATTTTATAAATATTTTTATTTTTAACATAAATAAGCTTTTAAACAGGCTTTAACGAAAGACACGTTACACACAGTGTAACGGGTGAAATATGGTGCGCTTCCTCTAGGAGCATAGCTGTATTTTGGGAATAGCATGCCAGAAGCGAGCTCTCCCTTCACCCTGACTCAACGCGTTACAACGGCTTGTATCCAAACAGTAGCCGACCAAGAAAGTCATTGTTCACTGTCTTCCTCCTTCCTTTCACAACTATTTCTCTCGGGAGTTTATCTTTTGGCATCGTCGTGCGTTTAAAAATCACCCGATGGAAGTTTTTTCTCCCGAGGCCATGCAGCTCAGAACACAGGTGAGGTGCGTTTTTTCGTTTCCGTTGGAAATTTAATTGGTCTAATGTTATGGGGTTCAGTTTTTTGGCTTGAAGTTTGTAAAACCGTGAAAAACCCAGGAAAAATTCATAAATTAGCTGCTTTGTTGTTTAAACCGCGGGTTCAAATCATGGGAAAAAAGTAGCGGCTTATAGTCCGAAAAATACGGTAAGTGTCCTCACCACATAAAGTGCATCATGTGCAACCTGGTGCAAACAGTGCAAAGACAACACAAACAGTGCAAGACAATACAGGACAGTGCAAGACAACACAAGACAGTGTAGACAAATACACAAAACACAAAATAGTGCCACCAGTAAACTTGTTGTATATTGCACACTGCAGTGTTAAAGAGTAAAGTGAACATTGTAATTAACAAAAATATAAAAAAAAAATGTTGTGCAAAAGAGCAATAGCAGCAGTCAAAAAAGATGTGCAAAAACAGCATGTAAACAGTTGTAATGAAGTAATGAAGTGTAGTAATATGAGTGGTGCTGAAGACAGGGATGTGTGAAGTGAGTATGGTTGTGTATTTAAGTCTGGGTTGTACAGATCAGTCACACAGTTGTGTGTGTGTGTGCGTGAGTACACATACATATATAAAAACATACACATTGTACATACATACACACATGCACACAGTATAAAAACTGTACAAACACTGTACACCTATACACACTGTACACACACTGTGTGACACATGATCATACACACATGCACAGGGACTGAGAGTTTGTGTATTTGAGTGTGAGAGTGTGTGACAGGACATCTGCAGGAACACTAATAGCCCTGTACAGGAAGTACGATTCCTGATTTAGTTTGGTGTGACATTGTTAATCCTCCCCTGGGAAACACATACTTTAACTGAGACACTCCCACTGGGAAAATAGAGTTGATCATAGCATGTATACACACACACATACACACACACAGTGTCACAGTGTCACAGTGTTAGAGTCACTGCTGTAGTATGAAGTCTGCTCAGATTGGCTTTTGGAGGTGCAGATACTTTGTGGACTTCAGTTAGTAATGATTTGGAATTAGTTGTGCTGTGTAATGTTTCAGCAGCATCAGAGTAGGAGCTGATGATCCATAGTCATTACATTACATATGCCCCTACTGTATACGCCATACAACCCCACTTTATACCACATTACATCCCATTTTCCCCCTTACTTTATATCCCATACACCCCCATTTATACCCCATACAACCTCAATTTATACCACATCACATATACCCCATACACCCATCTTTATATCCCATACACTCTCACTTTATACCACATTACATCACATATACCCCTTTTTAGCAACCCTTTGGCCCGCTTTACACCCCATACACCCCCGCTTTATATCCCATACACCCACTTACATTTCCACTTTACACACTATACACCCTCTTTCACCACATTCCACCTCCTTTAACACCCCATACACTCGCTTTATGGCCCATTTTAAACCCCTATCACCCTATATGCCCCTGACACCACAAACACCACTACTTTACACTCCATACACCACCCCTTACACCCCATAAACCCTAATTCACCATCCATTCTCTTTTATTTATTTATTTATTTTATATTCACATTATTATATAATCACAGGTTATAATGAACAGGAATGAACAGGAAGTAATGCAATAGTCTGGAAGTTTGCACACACACACACACACACACACACACACACACACACACACACACACACACACACACACATACACCTACCCTCAGTGAGTAGGAGATAAGGTGGAGGCGGTTGTCCAGTAACTGTTGCCATGGTGATGGTGATATCTGTCTGCTAGGACCACAGTGTAATGGTTTTAAATTAAACCTGAGAGAGAGACAGAGAGATGTATAGAGAAACTAATGGAGATGGGGGTAAATGAGAGAGCTTTGTGGGCATGTAGCATTGTGTATCCTGACAGTGTTAGCATTACCAGCTAAGGTTAGAAAATTCATCATCTCCAAATGAAGAGAATAAACAAATTCATAAATCATACAATCATCACATTATCATCTCTCTATATCATATCACTCTCTGTCTTTTCCCTGGCATTTACTTCTTCATCTTCCTCTTCTCTCTCTCTCTCTCTCTCTCTCTTTCTCTTTCTCTCTCTCTCTCTGTGTCTCTGTCTGCTATAGCTCTGTTGTTAGCTGATGGTAAGTACCATTGTCCTGGTCTCCTTCATTTACTGCCTGGCTCTCTTCTTTGTGTGTGTGTGTGTGTGTGTGTGTGTTTAAAAGTAACAGTGTAAGCTCAAGTGGATATTAAACTGCTGTGAGGTTTTAACAGAAATCAGGACTTGATTGGCCCTCGATGTTCTGAACTAATTTGCATATTAATTGTGATGAACCAATCAGATTGCAACCTGGATAACCAACAACAAGCCTGACTATTCTAATTCCATCTAAGTGCACAATTACCATCCAATCAAAACACGAGATTTAACTCTTTCTCTCTCTCTTTCGCTCTCTTTCTCTCTCTCTCTCTCTCTCTCTCTCTCTCTCTCTCTCTCTCTCTGCTTCTTTATTTCTTTCTTTTTCTCTTTCACACAGATGTTCCTGACAGGAAGTTGACATCAGAGGAAGAGGAGGCGAGGAGAGTTGCTGAGATGGGAAAGCCAATCCTGGGAGAGCATTCAAAACTTGAAGTTATCATTGAAGAGTCCTATGAGTTTAAGGTGTGTATGGATGTTTGTGTGTGTATGCCTGTGTTTGTGTATATATATATATATATATATATATATATATATATATATATATATATATATATAGATATATAGATACATAGATACATAGATTAGATACATAGACAGACAGACAGACACACACACACACACACACACACACACACACACACACACACACACACACAAACTATGTTGAAATGTATTTTATATATAGTCAGTGGAGGGCTGTCAGGGCAAGCTTCTGTCCTAAACTCAGAATTACTGACATGTTTTATTTTATATTTCTCCATGAATATGTATGTATTTATTGCCAATACTATATTCTCTTTATTTCATAGTGTTTCTCTTGGTTGCACTGCTTTCAGAAGTGTATGTTTATGTTTAAGTGTCTATCGACTATCCATTTGTCACCCAAATGAGGATGGGTTCCCCATTTCTGAGTCTGGTTCCTCTCAAGGTTTCTTCCTCATAACATCTAAGGGAGTTTTTCCTTGCCACAGTCATCAGGGATAAATGCACACCATTCACCTTGACTTTTGATTTCTGTAAAGCTGCTTTGAGACAATGTCTGTTGTGAAAAGCGCTATAGAAATAAACTTTATTTGACTTGACTTGACATTAATATTTCACTGGTTCACTGAAATCTGTCCTGAAACTGTCAGAATTTTCCTTTAGCCTTTAGCTTAACATACATGTCATTGGGACTGTTACTTTAACCAAACAGACTTTGAATTCATAGCTGTTTTTTCATTCCACAATGTCTGACAGATGTTTTGATTGCAGATACACTTACAAAGTTTTTTTTTTTACTTATTTTAAGAACCATTTATACTTTTGTGTTTTCTTTCATGTTGAATTTGCACAAAACCCCAATTTTCCTTTATTTCAAATCCCCAGGAAAACTGTAATTTGCATGGTTGGCCTTTATTCTCTCTGTATAAAATTCCTGTCAGTGATGCAGAGCTCTGTTTCTCTATCAGATTGATTGTTTCTACAGACATGGCATCATAATGATGGTATAAAGAGGTGGATTGATTCAGGCACATGACCACTGTAGGCCTGGGGGTGAAATACACAACCTGCCACAGATTTTATATAAATACATAAACTATACAAGTACAAAGTAGAGTCACTGAAAAAGTCGAAATAGTTCATAATAAACCTTCACAAATGTTTTGAACTGTTTTGGCGATCTTTTCTTACAATGTCCAGCTTTTCTTGAAAAGTCCGTCTTGTAAATGTCCTTGTAAGTGTATCTGCAACCAAATTTCTTCTCCTCTGTCAGCCATTGTGGAATAAAAAACTATGTAATTCAGAATTAATATATTTGAGCTTGTGCAGTTTACTAAGGATGCGGTTTATGTGCTCTGACTAGTGGTTCTCTTACCATCCAATCAAAGGACGTGAAAATGTTTAGATGCCTTCAAGTAGGCCTTAGCATAAGCAAGTCACAATCTAATTGGTTAAAGGTTCAAGCAACATGGATTTGAATTAATAGGATGCCTGCAGTGATCATGGCTGAAATCTGATTGGATCGAAACTCAAACCAAAACTTACACTCACTGTAACAAGCAGCACACCCAAGAGAAACTTGGTTGTGTTGCTTGAAATAAAGAGAATATACTATTGGGAATAATTTAAAAGTCAGTTATTCTGATAGAGTTTAGGCAGCATAGAATGTCTTACTGACGCTAATGGCCTGTCTCTGACAAACACCTAACATGTACACATACCTAACACACACACCCCTGTACACATACTGTACATATACACCCAAACAAACCCCTAACACATATATACATCTAATACACAGGCAGAGGTGGAAAGAATAATTATATTCAAGTAAAAGTACTGTTACAATGAAAATTCGCTTAAGTACATGTAAAGTTACCAGTCTAAAAATATACTGAAGTAAAACTAAACTAAAAAGTAGATATTTTAAATTGTGTTCAGAGTAAAATTTACAGAGGATGGGGTAGGGAATTCTATTGTAGTTCAAGAAGGACAAGAAGGATCTTGAACTTGTTTTCAATTGAAGTAAATCAATCAATAAATAAATAAATCAGTAAATCAACCCCAAATGTAGGTAAATGCAATACTTCAAATAAAACATACTTAAGTAAAAGTAAAATTGCAGATTTTAAAATCTTAAAAAACAGAACTACACATAAAACTACTTAATTACAGTAATGCGAGTAAATAAAATGTATTATCATCTTTCCACCTCTGCACGCAAACACGTTTGTAACTCGCACACACACACACACACACACACACACACACACACACACAAAACACACAACCAGGTACTGTCAATGTGACATGAGTGAAGATATATTACTAAATACACCTACACCTCCTTAAGTGAATTGTGTGTGTTTGTGTGTATGTGTGTGTGTAGAACACAGTAGATAAATTGATTAAGAAGACAAACCTGGCTCTGGTTGTTGGCACCAACTCATGGAGGGAGCAGTTCATGGAGGCCATTACAGTAAGCTCAGGTACACACACACACACACACACACACACACACACACACACACACACACACACACACACAGACTTCCCACACATACGTACACTCTCTCTCAAACAGTTTTTCTCTCTCTTTGACTCACACACACACACACACACACACACACACACACACACACACACACACATACATACACACACATTGGCCTAATGAGAGTTTGCCTCTCCCCTTGCCCCTCTCCCTCTATCTATTTCAGGTGATGAGGATGATGATGATGCGGGAGAGGAGCGCCTCCCATCATGTTTTGATTACGTCATGCATTTCCTAACCGTGTTCTGGAAAGTTCTGTTTGCCTGTGTCCCGCCCACTGAGTACTGGAATGGCTGGGCATGCTTCTTCACCTCCATTATTATCATCGGCTTCCTCACAGCAATTATCGGAGATCTCGCCTCACACTTTGGATGCACCATCGGCCTCAAAGACTCTGTCACCGCAGTTGTCTTCGTTGCCCTCGGCACCTCTGTCCCAGGTGTGGCCCAGGGCGTGATTATGTATCAAGGGGAAGGGATTAATATATTAATAAAGCACATTTGCATGTGTGGTCATTTGGAGAGGGGAGGGGTTCATACAAAAACACACATTCAGCACATCTGTAGGTGTGGCCATGTAGGAAGGGGGAGGGGTTAATACAACAACACACATTTAGCACGTCTGTAGGCATGGTCATGTCAGAAGGAGGAGGAGCCCACATTGTTTTTATTAGATAATTATTATTCAGATAATGTTAGTATTGCAGTAGTTATGTAATGTAAACAGCATTTTCTTTCTTTCTTTCTTTCTTTCTTTCTTTCTTTCTTTCTTTCTTTCTTTCTTTCTTTCTTTCTTTCTTTCTTTCTTTCCTTCTTCTCTCTCACACTCTCTCTGTCTCCACCTATCTCTCTCTTGGTCTGTTTGTGTCAGACACTTTTGCAAGTAAGGTGGCAGCAGTGCAGGACATGTATGCAGACGCGGCCATTGGGAATGTGACGGGCAGTAATGCGGTGAACGTGTTTGTGGGACTGGGTGTGGCCTGGACGGTGGCAGCTGTATACTGGCGTGTTCACGGGGGCGTGTTCGAGGTGCACGCCGGCTCACTCGCCTTCTCCCTCACGCTCTTCTGCGTGTTCTCTGTGTTCGCCGTGCTCGCCCTTATGTACCGTCGCCGTGGCAACATTGGCGGAGAGCTTGGTGGCCCAAGACGCCATCGAATCATCACGACACTCTTCTTCATCATGCTGTGGCTCCTCTACATCCTGCTCTCTAGCCTGGAAGCCTACTGCCACATCCAGGGCTTCTAGAGATGTGAAAGAGTGGAGTGGCACGGAGAGAGAGAGAGAGAGAGAGAGAGAGAGAGAGAGAGAGAGGTGGAAATAGAGAGAGAGAGAGAGAGAGAGAGAGGTGGAACTAGAGAGAGAGAGAGAGAAAGAGTGTGGGGTGATAAGAGAGGGGAGAGAGAGGAAACTGAATGTTCATTATTTCTTTAAAGAGATCAAGAAAGATACAGTACAGACCAAAGGTTTGGACACACCTTCTCATTCAAAGAGTTTTCTTTATTTTCATGACTATGAAAATTGTAGAGTCACACTGAAGGCATCAAGGGCTATTTGACCAAGAAGGAGAGTGATGGGGTGCTGCGCCAGATGACCTGGCCTCCACAGTCACCGGACCTAAAACCAATCGAGATGGTTTAGGGGTGAGCTGGACCGCAGAGTGAAGGCAAAAGGGCCAACAAGTGCCAAGAATCTCTCGGGGAACTCCTTCAAGACTGTTGGAAGACCATTTCAGGTGACTACCTCTTGAAGCTCATCAAGAGAATGCCAAGAGTGTGCAAAGCAGTAATCAAAGCAAAAGGTGGCTACTTTGGAGAACCTAGAATATGACATTTTTCAGTTGTTTCACACTTTTTTGTTATGTATATAATTTCACGTGTTAATTCATAGTTTTGATGCCTTCAGTGTGAATCTACAATTTTCATAGTCATGAAAATAAAGAAAACTCTTTGAATGAGAAGGTGTGTCCAAACTTTTGGTCTGTACTGTATATAAATATATATATATATATATATATATATATATATATATATATATATATAGAGAGAGAGAGAGAGAGAGAGAGAGAGAGAGAGAGAGAGAGATGTTCAGAAAAAGACAAATGTAGGACAAAATAACAGAGAGTTTCCTCTTACTCTTTCTCTCTCTCATTTCTATTTCTTCCCCAAAGATTAAACACCAGAGTCTTAACTTACAGTCTGATAGAGAAAGAGAGAGAGGAGAGGGCTCTGTCTGCGTCTCTCTCTCGTTCTTTCTTTCTTTCTCCATACAGAGTGATAGTGTGACGAGTGGGATCTTCTCCAGAGTTTCTATTTTTCTCCATTCGCAGAGGAACTTGACTCTTTTTCTAAAAAGTATTTTGGGGAAAAACACTGAAAAAAGAAAACAATACAAAAAAATAAGATTGAAAAAAGAGTGAACTATTTTCACATTCATATCTCAGAAACGACCTTTATCTCTCTCCCTGAGAGGAACACACACACACGCGCGCACGCACACACGGCACACATACACACACACACACACACACACACACACACACACAGGAAACACACACACACACATGAAACACATCCCACTGGAGGAGGAGGAGGACAGAGGGACTGCAGGGACACAAGTCCAGCTGCTTCACATCATTACTTACTAAACGGATTTATACGCCGTATGATACAAAATATAATGTTGCCATGTTTTCTGTATATGTTGTGCATTTTGCTCATCCCCACACACACAAACACACACATGCACACACAGATGGAGTGGAGAAACTCTGCAGTGTTGTGGACTTCAGGTGTTATTATTTATTATTATTTGTTATTATTTTTGTTAACATAAGCAAAATGTGTCCTGGTGTGTATGTGCGTACGTGTGTGCGTATGTGCGTGTGTGTAACAGTTAAATGCTAATCCACACTGGAACTTTATAGTTTGTTATACAGAGACTTGTGTGTGTGTGTTTCTGATCACACACTCCCTGTGGTTTTGTACATGATGTGGTAATGGCAGCTCCTGTCCTGCAGGCGGTTACACTTTGAACACTACAGGAAAAAGATGTAAGCTTCGCCTCCTGGACTGGATCAGTTAAGGGAAGTGTCACTCATATTAACCAATCACAGGCAAGGGTGGAACACAGCCGTGTGTTTTCGGGTCTCTTTGTAAAGTGGAATGGAGTGAATCCTACATGACTGTGGTGTATTGTGTTGTGTAAGATACACTATGGGGTGTATGTGTGTGTTTCAGTGTCTCAGAAATCTCACATCACATGAAACAGGCAGCCAGTGGGAGGCCGTATGTGTGTGTGTGTGTGTGTGTGTGTGTGTGTGTACAACTGAATGTTTTACCATAACCCAATGTTTCAGCCTTTCCTTTATTGACACACAAAAGAAGAGAAGAGAAAATGGCCGCTGTATATTTTTATACAATTGTTCAAATTGTGCGTCTGATTTTCTCCTACTGACCTTTGACTATTGACCCTGGAGTTTCTCTGCGCACTGTAAATGATTTTAATATTTGGATTCAGCTTTATGAGGGTTGGGCTGAGGGTGGAGCAGGGCAAATATATATTTAAAATAATATATAGTGAAATGTATAAACGATCTAGTTTATTTTGTTTCTATTTTGCACCGATCCTCATGTAATTTCCTGTTTTTCTGTTTCTATCTGTGTGCAGATTAAACTCTCCATATATGGGCATATGGGCGGGTCTTTAAGTATATATATGGAAGTGTTTGAGTAGGCAGAAGGAAGTGCATTCAAACATTAGCATGTACAGAGCGTGTTGGCAAGTTAGCTAGCCAGAGAGGGTTTGTGTATTAAACAACTTACTGTTCTCTGCTAATTCTAGTTACACTGACAACCAGATTGCTAGCATCAGCTAAACTCTAGCTAATCACTAGCTGGCTAATAAACATGTTAGCAAATTCACCCAAGCTAACTTTTTATAATATTCACTGCTGTTGCTAGCTGGTGGTATCTCCCCTCAGAGGATTTCTACACTTACATCACGTGTGAATAAACCCTGCTCACACAGTGTGTGTGTTTGTGTGTGTGTGTGTGCGTGCGTGCGTGCGTGCGTGTGTGAAACATCTTGTATAATTTGAATAAACTGATTTATCAAAGAATTTTACGTTTGTGTTTGAACCCAACGTAAAAATGTTGGGTTAACATCCTGAGGTGATGGCTGTGTTCCAAATTGCAGTTTAGAAAAGGAAAAATGCACAAAAACAGTCAGTGGGGAGAAGTCGGGTTTAGGCTCCACACGTGATTTGGGTTGGTGTGATTCAAGACACAGGCTGTGTGTAGGATTGATGTTGAAAATTGCTGACACAGCCTGTCATATGTGGGGTTGGTGTTGAAATTTTGGGCACAGCCTGTCATATGTGGGGTTGGTGTTGGGATTTGGGACACAGCTTGTTGTGTGGGGTTAGTGAAGTGATTTGGGACACGTTCGGCCGTGTGTTGGTTTGGTGTATTGATTTGGGACACAGCCTGCCATGTGTGTGGTTGTTGTTGGGATTGTGGACACAGCCTGCCCTGTGTGTGGTTGGTGTAGTAATTTGGGACACAGCCTGCCGTGTGTGTGCTTGGTGTCGTGATATGGGTTTGGTGTAGGGGTGAGGGTGGTGTTCAGAGGTGTTCAGAGTAAAATACATAAAGATAAATATATTTATTTTGTGAACTCTAATATTCTAAGCACACATCCTTTATTAGCTTTGGCATCCTGTATAAGCATCTGCTACTGTCCTGTTAGCATCAATGTGACATTTTACATTTAATTTTTCATACATTTGATTATTTTTAGATTTTATTTATTTTATTTAGATTTTATTATTGAGCTGTTCAAGAAATCAGTTCAATCACAGCACTGAGAATCAACTCCATGTTAGCAGTTAATGCTAACACACACACACACACACACACACACACACACACGGGTAGTTTGGATGATTCTCTGTGTTTTGTGTTCAGTGATTTGGGTTTGATTTTCAGGGACTGGTGCATGATGCCTCATTTACATTGACATTCACGTCCTGTTCCTTTCATATTCTTTCTTTTAATTAGCAGAAAAATAAAGGAACTTATTTACCAAGAAACCTTTCTACTTCTGAATCTTACTGACTGTGTACACAAATGGTGTGGATATGAAGTGTGTGTGTATGAGGTGTGTACTCATGAGATGTGTGTGTGTGTGTGTGTATAATGTGTGTTTATAAGATGTGTATATGAGGGGTGTGTGTTTATGAGATGTGTGTATGAAGTGTGTGTTTATGAGCGGTGTGTACTGGACGTGTGTATGACGTGTGTGTATGGGGTGTGTATGAGGTGTGTGTGTGTGTGTGTATGGGATGTGTGTACTGGACGTGTGTATGACGTGTGTGTATGGGTTGTTGTGTGTGTGTATGGGATGTGTGTTCATGAGGTGTGTATGAGGTGTGTGTTTATGAGAGGTGTGTATGGGGTGTGAGTATAATGTGTGTTTATGAAATGTGTTTATGAGATGTGTGTATGAGATGTGTGTATGGGGTGTGAGTATAATGTGGGTGTGTATGATGTGTGTTTATGAAATGTGTGTATGAGGTGTGTGTTTATGAGATGTGTGTATGAGGTGTGAGTATGAGTGTGTGTGTAATGTGTGGTATGAGATGTGTGTATGGGGTGTGTATGAGGTGTGTGTATGATGTGTGTTTATGAGAGGTGTGTACTTACAAGGTTTGTGTTTCAGGTGTGTATGCATGATAGGTGTGAGTATAAGGCGTGTGTATGAGGTACTTATATGAGGTTTGTTTTTTAGATGTGTGTGTGTGAGTATAAGAGGTGTGTGTATATGTGTATGTGTGAGTATGAGGTGTTTGTATAATGTGTGTTTATGAGATGTGTGTATGAGGTGTGTGTTTATGAGCGTGTGTACTGGATGTGTATGAGGTGTGTTTATGAGAGGTGTGTATGGGGTGTGAGTATAATGTGTGTGTTTATGAAATATGTTTATGAGATGTGTCTATGAGGTGTGAATATGAGTTGTGTGTGTATAATGTGTGTGTTATGAGATGTATGCATGAGGTGTGTGTGTATGAGGTGTGTGTTTATGAGCGGTGTGTACTGGATGTGTGTATGAGGTGTGTGTGTGTATGTGTGTTTATGAGATGTGTGTATGGGGTGTGTATGAGGTGTGTATGAGGTGTGTGTGTATGAGGTGTGTGTGTGTATGTGTGTTTATGAGATGTGTATGAGGTGTGTTTATGAGATGTGTCTATGAGGTGTGAATATGAGTTGTGTGTGTATAATGTGTGTGTTTATGAGATGTGTGTATGAGGTGTGTATGAAGTATGTGTTTATGACGTCTGTATGAGGTGTGTGTTTATGAGATGTGTGTATGGGGTGTGAGTATAATGTGTGTGTTTATGAGGTGTGAGTATGAGGTGTGTGTATGAGGTGTGTGTTTATGAGATGTGTATGAGGTGTGAGTATGAGGTGTGTGTGTAATGTGTGGTATGAGATGTGTGTATGGGGTGTGTATGAGGTGTGTGTATGTGTGTTTATGAGAGGTGTGTACTTACAAGGTTTGTGTTTCAGGTGTGTATGCATGATAGGTGTGAGTATAAGGCGTGTGTGTATGAGGTGTGAGTATGAGGTGTTTGTATAATGTGTGTTTATGAGATGTGTGTATGGGGTGTGAGTATAATGTGGTGTGTATGATGTGTGTATGAATTGTGTGTATGAGGTGTGTGTTTATGAGATGTGTGTATGAGGTGTGAGTATGAGGTGTGTGTGTAATGTGTGGTATGAGATGTGTGTATGGGGTGTGTATGAGGTGTGTGTATGTGTGTTTATGAGAGGTGTGTACTTACAAGGTTTGTGTTTCAGGTGTGTATGCATGATAGGTGTGAGTATAAGGCGTGTGTGTATGAGGTACTTGTATGAGGTTTGTTTTTTAGATGTGTGTGTGAGTATAAGAGGTGTGTGTATATGTGTATGTGTGAGTATGAGGTGTTTGTATAATGTGTGTGTTTATGAGATGTGTGTATGAGGTGTGTGTTTATGAGCGTGTGTACTGGATGTGTGTATGAGGTGTGTTTATGAGAGGTGTGTATGGGGTGTGAGTATAATGTGTGTGTTTATGAAATATGTTTATGAGATGTGTCTATGAGGTGTGAATATGAGTTGTGTGTGTATAATGTGTGTGTTATGAGATGTATGCATGAGGTGTGTGTGTATGAGGTGTGTGTTTATGAGATGCATGTATAAGGTGTGATTATGAGGTGTGTGTGTGTATGTGTGTGTATAAGGTGTGAGTATGGTTTATGAGTATGAGGTGTGTGTTTATGAGGTGTGAGTATGAGGTGTGTGTATGATGTCTGTGTGTTTATGTGTGTATGAGGTCTGTGTATGATATGTGTGTTTATGAGATGTGTGTATGAGGTGTGTGTATGAAGTATGTGTTTATGACGTCTGTATGAGGTGTGTGCAGCTTTTGACACCATTTAATAGACTAGAGAATGTTCTCTTCTGGTCTTATTTGACTGATTGCTATCAGTTTGTTGAGTTCTTCACACTCTCTGAGGTAAAGATTGGTGTTCCACAAGAATCTGTCTTAGGCCCACTGCTATTATCTTCACATTTGCTGCCCCTGGGTGAAATTATACATAGACATGATATTAGCTTCCATTGCTTTGCTGATGATACACAGCTAAGCCAGATGAGAGAGATCCACTTAAAAATGTTGAGGAGTGTGTAAAGGACAGTGAATGCTTTATAACTTCCTTCTGCTCAAATTGTATTAGACAGAAGTACTTTTACTAGGACCACATGCAGCTAGAAGTAAACTTTCAGGTTATGTAGCGTCTCTGGATGGTCTTTTTGTGCCAGTGTGTACAGCAGTCAAAGACCATGGTGTAATTATTGACTCTAGTCTTTCCTTTGAGACTCATGTGAAGAACATTTTGTCAAATAAGTTTTATTGAAAGACAGATGGATTGCATATTCCCTCTCCACTACATTTACAACAAAACACAATCGAAATAAAGAGGAAAAATGTGAAAGAATGAAGAAAAAAATAAAACAACCCAATGGGGCCTGTATACATTACATTGTAAAGTATGCTGAACGAAAATATTAAAACATTAACACATTAACAAATGATGCATTAACCTGTAAAGTTTCCATCAAGGTAACAGAGAAAAGGATGCCAAATTTTTGCCAAACTGCTCAAATTTGCCCCTCAAATAGTACCTAATTCATTCCAAATGTAAAGTAGAAATCATTTCTCCAAGCCATAGCTTACATGTAGGAGCCTCCTTTTTAATCCAGAATTACAGGTCATTAAACTGTATGCAAGCAGTTTGTGTTGTGCTCCTGATAATGAATGCATACGTTCAGACACGTGAAAACACTTCTTAAATTCCATTCCAAAAACTCTGTATCTTGGAGCAAAAAATGGAACTGTGGGATAAATCAGCATCTACTAAATTACTTTTGTCACAAAGAAGAGAGACATTTTGGAAAATTCTATGTAGTTTCTTTTTTGAATAATGTAGTGTGTGAATGAGAGTAGGGATCAGATTGAGAAGAGCCTAGAGAGGTGGAGGTACGTGCTGGAGAGAAGAGGAATAAAAGCCAGTAGGAGTAAGAGTACATGTGTGTGAATAAGAGGGAGCAAAGTGGAGTGGTGCAGTTGAAGGGAAAAGAGGTGGAGAAGGTGAAGGAGTTCAGGTACCTGGGGTCAACAGTGCAAAGTAATGGAGAGTGTGTTATAGAAGTGAAGAAAAGAGGCAGGGTGGAGTGGGTGGAGAAGAGTGTCAGGAGTGATTTGTGATAGAAGAGTGTCTGCAAGAGTGAAAGGGAAAGTTTATAGGACTGTGGTGAGACCTGCGATGTTGTATGGATTAGAGACAGTGGCATTTAGTAAAAGACAGGAGGTGGAGCTGGAGGTAGCAGAGCTGAAGATGTTGAGGTTTTTGTTGGGAGTGACGAGAATGGACAGACTTAGAAATTATTTTATTAGAGGGACAGCACATGTAGGACGTTTTGGAGACAAGGTGAGGGAGGCAGATTGAGATGGTTTGGACATGTTCAGAGGAGGGACATGGGATATATCGGTAGAAGAATGCTGAGGATGGAGCCACCAGGAAGGAGGAAAAGGTTTATGGATGTGGTGAGGGAAGACATGCAGGTAGTTGGGTTGAAAGAGGCAGATGTAGAGGACAGGGGGGTATGGAGGCGGATGATCCGCTGTGGCGACCCCTAATGGGAGAAGCTGAAAGAAGAAGAAAAAGTGTGTGAATGACTTTAAACTGAAAGAGGCAGTGATTAGAAGTGATAGAATGTTCATAAATATACTTTAAACTTGTCTGCCACATCACCATAAAAATTTCTACTCTTAGTTCTTTCTCCCACTCTTCCTTAGAAAACATGTTGAAGAAGAAATAGAGGATTGCAGCAGATCATAACTTATAGGTAATGCCTTTTTTCTTACTTTACACTGTTCAAGAAACTTATCAATAATTGAGGGTGATGTATTATCCAATGAAGGTGTGTGAGCATGTATATAATTCTCAAACTGTAAAAAAAAAAAAAAAAAAAGACGACTCTGGGGGAATTTAAATTTCTGTTGCAAAACGCTAAAAGATGCCAGAGCCACATCAATGAAAAGTTCCCCTATAGTATGTACACCCATCATCCAATCTTGATGAAATAAATGATGGATTCTTAGTGATAAAAATTAGCAATGAAAGGGACTTTATCTTGAAATGTTATTTTACCTGTTTCCAGATACAAATTATATTTCAAATTATGATATTACTATTGTAGGTAGAATGATCCAGAGATACAGGGGAGAGAATCACCGCTCCCGGATTGTATGGATAACACTGATCACAAACTATTTGGAGCCAAATTAGTGGAGCATCATGATCATGCAACCACACTGAAAGAACCCTTACAGTATGTAAGACTTATGTATTCCTTCTGTAAGGAGGTGCCAGACCTCCCTCCTGTTTAGGTTTACGGACATGTGCCTTTTTAATTCTGTGTTTTTTTATACCCACAATTGAAAAATTATTTAATTTAATTGTTTAAAAAGGATTTAGGTGGAAATATTGGAATATTCTGGAATAAATACAATATCTGAGGTAAGAATATCATTTTAATTGCATTTATTCCATACAATATACCAAACAAAGAAATCAGGAGTGCTCTCCAAAATTGTATATTAGCTTGTAGTTTGGAAATTAGATAAGTAAAATTGGCCTTTTGAAAGTGAATAATATTTGTTTGTAACTACCATATTAGGATAAGTAAACTTTTCTATTAAAACTTTAAACAGATAGATTGTATTGAATACAAATGTTAAATTAACTTTAAACCCTGAAAACATCTCAGCGAGATTAATAGTATCCAAAATAATTTGCAGACTTACATGGGGTTTGGTAATATTTATATGCAGATGATATCCTGCTAAAGATATTTTATTGACTGTATTTAAATTGTTAAAGCCATGAATAGAGGGATCAGAACGAATGTATTAAGCAAGGGGTTCTACAGCCAGTGCAGATAAAAGAGGAGAAAGGGGGAAACCGTGCCTAATCTTATGGATCTTAAAAGAGACTAGACAAAGTTTTATTAGTTAATACCTGAACTGTAGGACTTTTATACAAAATCTTAATCCAATTTTAAAAGTTATCACCAGTGTTGGGCAGTAACGTGTTACTTTTGACAGTAACTAATACTGTAACGCGTTACTTTCAAAAATAAAGTAACTTCGTTACCGTATGGTGCGTTACCCGTTACTTTTTTAAATAAATGAATTTTGGCTGAAGTGTAGCCTACAGTTTAACCTGCTTACAGCAGAGACGCATTGTAGGATTGGTGGATGAACCACTGTAAATACGAAGAAGATGCGCTATGGGCGTGTCCCTGTTTATTCAGGTCTGTGCGGCAGTAATGGCGAGTCGAGAGCAAGACGAGTTTCTCAAAGTGGAAATATGCTCAGTATTTCACTTTAGTTGAGTATAAATACAAAAACTTTTTAGTCAGATGCAAGCTGTGTATTTCTGGTTCGAAGGTCGTATCTACTGCGATAAACAGAAACTCCATGCCTCGACTTAGCCTAGAAGCTAACCCGGTGTTCTGTTCTCCATTGTTGATAGTTTTCATACTTCAGCTGTGAAAGGAACATTTTTAAGAGCTCAACACAACAGCTTTTATGATGCAGAAGCCACTTTTTTTTGATTGTGAATATATTATTCAGCTTGTTTTGTTATTTATTTCAGAAATCCTTGTGATATATTCAGTTTGTGCTGGTCTGACTTAAATAAAAATGTTTAAAAATGACTGTGTTTAAGCCACTTTTATGTTTGTGTAGACCAGGGGTGTCAAACTCAAATTCACAGTGGGCCAAAATTAAAAACTGGGACGAGGTCGAGGGCCAAACTTAATATTTATTGAAAAATTGACTGCAATTGTGCATGTTTTCCTTCTATCCAGATCTGTAATGTTGAACCTTTTCATATGGAAACAAACTTTCATAAACATTGAATCTGAAACAACAAAAGTTTAATATTATAAACATATTAAAAATTAAATTTGAAATAAAACACATCAGTGGTATTCGTTTTTTATTATCTCTCTCTCTCTCTCGCCTTTCGAATTCCTTTTTAATGTAAATCTTTTTTCACAGGCCAACAACAGAACAACCAAAAATAATAATAATTTCCTTCAATAAAAAAAAAAAAAAAACCAACTTTTCAACTATTAACAGTTCATGCCTTGGAGTAGAAAAGTGCATAAAGACAACATTTATTCAAGCTCAGTTTGCTACACTCTGATTGACTGATTGGTTTAAGTCAGATTCCTGCATCTCTTCTTATATGAGCGTGCATCATGTCTGGGTTGAGGCTCTGAGCTGAGGAAATCCTCAGGATAGTGAAGATGTTCATCAGTGAGACTCCTGAGTGGTGTTTTGTTCATCTTCATCAAAGAGAACAGTTACTCACACAGATATGTGCTGCTGAACACAGAGAGGATTTGAGCAGCTTGGGCACAGAGTTGGTGCAGTGTCTCGGGGAGGAAACATGGAAAGTGTGCAGCACACACAGAGTCGTACTTCGCAAAGTCGGTAAATCTCCGGGTAAATTCAGCGCTGAGTGCGCGAAGTTTCTCAGCGGTCTCAAATGATGCGTCAACGCACTAACAAAGCATTCTGGGATTTGTAGTATTAGCGGTGTATGCGCTATATATGGCGGGCCAGCTCTAATACACATTTGATATGATCTCGCGGGCCAAATATAATTACACCTGGCCCGCAGGCCTGAGTTTGACACCCCTGGTGTAGACCATAACGCATAAAAGGGCATTAATGGGAACATTAAAGAAGGTTCTTTAAAAAAGTAACTAAAAAGTTACATTTAACAGTAATGCATTACTTTTTGGTGCAAGTTAACAACAAAGTAACTGAGTTACTTTTTGAATGAAGTAACGAGTAACTGTAACTAGTTACTACTTTTTAGTAACTAGCACAACACTGGTTATCACCCATATATCATTTTTTCTAATACTGTGAAGATGCCATTCAACTCTAACAAATGCTTTTTCATTGAACGAGACTATAACCAGATTTTCCTGAATAGCTTTGGAGTGATACATTATGTAAAAAAAAGGCACATCATATTTTGTTTAACATTCCTGCCAGTAATAAAACCATTCTGATCAGTATGAATTAGACCACTAATTAATCTACCAAGTCTATTTGCAAGAATCTTTGACATCTTCTGATCTACATTAAGGAGAGAGATTGGTCTATATCCTTCTACCTCCTCTGTATTTTTGCCTTTTTTTTGGATCACAGTAATGACCACTTCAATAAATGTTGATGGTAGTCCAGTCATGAATGCCTTCTCAAATGTTTTGAGAAGGTGGGGGAAAGTTTATCATCAAATGTTCTATATATGTCAGAGGGCAAGCCATCTGGACCTGGAGCTTTGCCACTTTTATTTGAATAACATTACCAGGATCAACTTCTTTCACCTTCGAAATATTGCTAAAATTCGAAATATGATGTTACAGGATGCAGAAAAACTAGTTCATGCTTTTGTTACATCTAGATTAGACTACTGTAACGCTTTACTGTCTGGGTGTTTGAGTAAGTGCATAAATAAGCATTATTTAGTCCAAAATGCAGCAGCAAGAGTCCTTACTAGATCTAGAAAATATGACCACATCACCCCTGTTTTAATCAGTCTACACTGCTCCCAATTAAATCTCACATTGATTATAAAATATTACTACTGACATATAAAGCACTTAACAGTCTTGCACCACAGTATCTGAGTGAACTTCTGTACCTTTATGATCCCCCGCACCAACTTAGATCAAAAGTTGAAGGCTATGAGACTTCCGGTTTTGGCAATGTAAGAGAGAGCAGCAGAGGAGAGGACCTCCCAACCACACTCCTTTCAAACCTAAGTTTGGTTTTATGTTATGCTTATCAAAAAAATAGCTGGGGAAGTTTTGTTTTATATTATGTCTTCAGAAGTACCTAAAGGTGAGGAAACGTGTGTATTGCTGATTGCATCTCTGTGCTGTGTTTGCCTGTTTAAATGTATATTTGCACATGTCTAATATAGCCGATTTAGCTACATTTCCTGGGGGGGGGTCAAAAGTTAGATTTGTTAGCTGGAATGTTAAAGGCCTAAATGGCCCAACAAAAATAGGCCGGATTTTGGCATATTTAAAAAAAATATAATCTGAAATAACATATCTACAGGAAACCCGCTTACGCATTAGTGATCAGTTTAGACTCAGGAAATCAAGGGGTGCTGCCATTTTGATACACAAATACATCCAATTTACAGCCTTTACTTCTATTACAGATCCTCAGGGTAGATATGTTATAGTTTCTGGGAGACTACCATGTTCCTGTCTTATTAACGTATATGCCGATAACCAGGATGATTTGAGTTTTATAAATAATTTTCTTTACTGCCAGATCTTATCTCCCATCTCATGATATTTAGTGCTGATATAAATACTGTTATGGCTCCACCCCTTGATCGTTCTAATCCCAGGTCTTTATCCTGTTCTAAGATGGCCCAAGCCTTATCCACATTCTTAGATCAAGTGGGGGCCGTTGATCCTTGGTGATTTCTGCTTCCACGCAGCAGAGCTTATTCCCATTTCTCACAAGTACACCACTCCTATTCAAGAATCGATTACCTTATAGATAAATCTCTCCTCCTTTCTGTTGAACAAATTGATTATTTACCTATTGTGGAATCAGGTCATGCTCCTATGCAATTAGATCTCATTTGTAATCTGAGGTACAATGAACGACCTCTGTGGAGACTAAATACATCCTTGTTATCGGATCCTGCATTTTGTACATTCGTAACTACAGCCATAGATAATGTCTTACTACATAACAGATCAGAATCTATATCAGCATCTGCATTGTGGGAAACACTTAAAGTAGTTATCAGGGGAGAAATAATCTCATATACTTCAACTCTTAATAAAAAACGTAAACAAAAATTAGACAATTTAATTGATTCTATTAGAAAATTAGAATGCCTCTATTCCACGTCACCCTCACCTGAACTTTATAAGGAAAGGTTAAACCTTCAAGTTCAGTATAACCTGTTATCAACAAATAAAACTTAATGGTGCTTATTACATGCTAGAGAATATACTGTATATATGAACATGGAGACAAAGCAGGTCGACTTTTAGCCTACCAAATAAAATCTAAAGCTGCATCTCAAATTATACCTCAAATTCACAACAGTGATAATGATTTAATCGTTAATCCCATTGAAAATAATACAACTTTCAAGAACTGCTTTTTAGACGTATATACTTCTAAAAGCCCTAAAATAAACTCTGAAATGCTGGAATTTTTAAACAATGTAGATATACCCACCCTTGATTCAGTGCAGAAAACCTATTTAGAGAAACACGTACGAATAGAGGAAATTCTAAATGCGATTACATTAATGCAGAATGAAAAAAAACCCTGGCCCAGATGGCTACCCAATAGATTTAAAAAAAATTAGCAACTAAATTAGCCCCTATTCTTCTTAATATGTTTGAGGACTATTTTAAAAAAGGCTTGGCACAAACCTTAAATGAAACAAACAATTATTTTAATTTAATTCTCTTAAAATGTAAGTCTTACAGGCCAATCTCCCTCCTATACACTGATACTAAAATCTTGTCAAAAATCCTTGCTTTACGTTTAGATACAGTAATAGAGAATTTAATTTCAAGAGACCAAACGGGTTTTGTCCGAGATCGACATTCTGATAGGGGTAATCCACTCCTCTAAACTTGCCCAGGACCCTGTACCTCAGGTTGTCATTTCACTAGATGCTGAAAAAGCGTTTGACAGGTTTAAGAGAGAACATTTATTCTCAGTGCTGGAAAGATTCAGCTTTGGAACACATTTTCCCTCACTGGTTATTATACTTTTCCCCTGTGGCATCAGTAATTACAAATAGAGTATGTTCAAAGTCTTTTCCTCTATTAAAAGGGGTACAAGACAAGGGTGCCCTCTTAGCCCTTTCTTTTTACTTTAGCTATCGAACTCCTATTTATAGCGTTAAGATGCTCAAAGCATTTTACTGGCATCAACAGCAGGGACATAGAACATAGAGTATCTTTATATGCCGATGATATGTTTCAATGTATCCCACACTGTAAAAAAAAAAAACACGTAGATTCTACGGTAAGACGCTGGCAGCTGGGGTTGCCAGAATTCCACCGTAAAATGACGGGTTAAACATTATTTCCTTTTACGGTTGGCAGTCATTGTTATTGTTGTTTCTACGGTTAAATCTGGTGCTGGAGTCAATGTTTTACTGTAAAAGAAAAAGTTTTAACTTAAGGATAAAACAATGTTTTCCTTAAAATGAACAAGAAACCAACCTATATAATTAAGTTTGTGCCACAAAAAACATCTTTTCCCTGTAAAATTAACTGTCAAAAATTCCCAGAATTTATTTTAAAAAAATGCTTTGCAGTTTCCCCTTTTTAATAATTATGATTAATAATAATTCAGAGATGACATGGAAAACTTTTATGAGCTATCAAAGGGTTTACCTAGTGGAATATATGAAATATCACCATTGGCTGGTTATTTCACAATGAATGATCAAACTACTACCTCATTTCATGCATACAAATAATTTTTAAGTCCAAGTAAAGTATTAAGCCTGCCTGGTAGTTACCTTTTTCAGAAGGAGCCCTTTTAATCGGTCTATTCTGTAAGCTTAATACACAATGCATTAATTTATTAAAATGTATAAATGCAAGACAAATGTCCACCTTATATTTTAAATAAGGAATTTATTTACCAGCTATGAAGTTGTGAACATCAAATATTAAACATTTCACTCAAATCACCAAGGACTGTCTCAATGAGTTCTCTTCAAATTGGGCAAAACCAGTGTTATAAGTTGAGCATACATTATATTTTACATCAACTGTGGCAGACAATTTGCAAACACCTTTACCATAAGTTTGAGAACTTTAAGTGTTATTGGTGCTGTTTGAACTACAAAAATGTTAAAACATATAATAAATGTTCCTTATTTTAAAATATGCAAATGCAGTTATAGGAAAATAAACTATTTTTCTATTTCAATAAAATCTGAATTCAAGAAATTCCTGGAAAAAAATTACTTTGACTTATTTTTACGCACAGAACTGTGCCGTAAAGCTGAAACTGTACGTCTTCAAACTGCATCATGTAATTGAAAAAAAAGGAAAACATACAAAATTTTTTTGTGAACTTTACAGAAGTTTTTGATTTACAAAATGCTAGCTAGTGATGTATATGCAGCCCTTTTTTACATCATTAGAATGATGTAAAAACTGTAGGAAAATTATAATCTAAGAAACTCCTGGAACTAACAAGCAAAAAAAAAAAAAAAAAACAGGTACTTTAACAAATCTTGTTTAGTAAAACTCCAAATTGTTAAAAACTTTTCACTGACATTCAGAAGTGTAACAATTGTTTCAACAACAAAAACATCTGTAGAGTCTATAACACACCTTTATCACATTGTCCACAACAAGAGGGGTAGTACTAGATCCACTCATGGTCAACAATGTCTGAGATGAGAGTGAGGACTCTGGGATTGACTGAGAACACTTTTTTCTTCTTGGATTCAACCTTGGTGCCTCTCTCAGGATTTATGGAGAAGAAACACCTTTATGGAATAAAAAGAGTGAGAGAAAGATTGAGAAAATTAACAACCTTAGATAGATGCTTAATAACTTTCTTCTGCTCAACTCAGATAAGACGGAAGTACTTTTACTAGGACCACATGCAGCTAGAAGTAAACTTTCCGATTACGTAGCATCTCTGGATGGTGTTTCTGTTTCAGCATGTACGGCTGTCAAAGACCTTGGTGTGATTATTGACCCGAGTCTTTCCTTTGAGTCTCACGTGAATAATATCACCAGAATCGCCTTCTTTCACCTTAGAAATATTGCTAAGATTAGAAATATGATGTCGTTACAGGATGCAGAAAAACTGGTTCATGCTTTTGTTACTTCTAGATTAGACTACTGTAACGCTTTACTGTCTGGGTGTGCGAGTAAGTGCATCAATAAGCTTCAGTTAGTCCAGAATGCAGCAGCAAGGGTCCTCACTAGATCTAGGAAATATGACCACATCACCCCTGTTTTAATCAGTCTACACTGGCTCCCAATCAAATCTCGCATTGACTATAAAATATTACTACTGACGATAAAGCACTCAATGGTCTCGCACCGCAGTATCTGAGTGAACTTCTGTACCAGTATGATCCTCCACGCCTACTTAGATCAAAAGGTGCTGGCTATCTGTTGGTTCCTCAAATAATGAAGACTACAGCAGGGGGCAGATCTTTCTCTTATAAAGCCCCACAGTTATGGAACAGCCTTCCAATCAGTGTTCGGGACTCAGACACAGTCTCAGTGTTCAAGTCGAGGTTGAAAACGTATTTATTTAGTCAAGCCTTTTATCAGTAGATTTCTCTTAGGTAAAGGCACAGATCTGGAGGGAACATGGATATAGAGTGTTTGGTGAACTGGTATATTTGTATGCTGTCGTCCCTCACATTCACACGTTCACTCAGGTTTGTTGACGGTGGTGTGGTGGGTCGTCTCTTATCCCAGAGATCCCTCATGTCTGTGTTACCTTCTGGTTCTCCCTTTTAGTTATGCTGCCATAGCGAGTCTTGCCGAGTCCAAACTGCACAGTGACATTAACTGTACACCAATAGTTACACTTAATAATCCATATCCTTCTCTTCCGTCACCCTCTCTCTCTCTCTCTCTCGGTCGAGTTAAACATGCTCCTGAGGCTCCAGTGACCAGTGTTCCTGCCCCTCTCCCTCCTTGGATCTTCACACTTCTGTGCAGCTCGGGACGGTCTCTTAATTCGGAGTAGAACGGGTGCTTTGAGGACGGATTGGACTGTAGTTGGTGTCGGCGGTCTGCTGCACTGACTCGGGAGTGCAGTTTGCTTCTGATCATCATCACTGTACCCCACAACATTGTATATCTGCTTCAAATGGACATTTGGTGCAACCCAGATGAGGATGGGTTCCCTCTTGAGTCTGGTTCCTCTCAAGGTTTCTTCCTTATGCCATCTCGGGGAGTTTTTCCTTGCCACAGTTGCTCATCAGGGACAAACATACTTACAAAGAACATATTTATGTTTAATCACCACATTATCTGTGTAAAGCTGCTTTGAGACAATGTTCATTGTTAAAAGCGCTATACAAATAAAAATGAATTGAATTGAATTGAATTGAATTGAGATGATACGTTTGATAAATCCAAAAAAGGTGTCCATAAAAACAGAAATTTTACAGTTTGGAGAAACTCCAGTGTTGATTGTAGTTCCACTGGGTAGGGTATGTTAAAGCAGTAATAACTGCCAAATATCAGGCAGATGGCGGCGGTCCAGGTTGTGATGTGGTCGTTGACAATCATCTTGTCAATGCTCAACATGAATGTCTCAGCAGCGAAGCAGGAGGTACCTGGAAATAAAAAAAAAATTAAAATTCAAACGTTTAATAACAGGGGCTTCATTGTCCGTTTTATATATATATATATATATATATATATATATATATATATATATATATATATATATATATATATATATATATATATATATATATATATACACACACACACACACACACACACACACACACACACACACACACATGAAGGAAAGTAATTATTAAACAATAAGATTGGAAATAAAAGGGAAAATTAAATAATAGTGCTAATTTTAAATTAAAACTGAAAATGATAAATATTGATCTGTCAATGTATAATAAAATAAGTTGGTAAAGTTTCTTTTTGGATGCTATATTTGGCACAATAATTAATCAAGCCATGTATTTAGTTCTCTTTTTATTACCAATTAAGGCAGGATCCATCTTCAATAGTTACATACATCATAGGATGAATCATCTTACTGTCCGAACTTCTGAGGTTGTGTTAGCCAGTGTTTCGTGTACATAAGCTAGCGAATGTGTGCGAGAATGAATAAATGACAATGTATTGAAGTCCTCTGGACTACATAAAATGTTATACAAATCGTGGGAAATGATATAACAAAACTAAACAAGCCAAAAGTACAATAACATTGCAGTTACATCAGAAAAAACTTAAATTTTGCTCTTTTTACTTACCACAAACAATAATGAAGGCTGTGGGTGGCACCATCTATACATCCTCTGCAAGGCTTGTCGTTTTAACACAGTGGAACAGAAGCTCTTCCTTCTCATCAAAATGAGCCAGTAAAAGAAGCAGCATCTCAATGACTTCTTGGGAGCAACCACTGGACTGACCGCTTTCAGTCTGAAGCTTGAGAAGAGTGTCAGCTCTTGTAAATGTGCTGGCATACCAACTTCATTGAAGAGAAAGGGCCATTCCTGGCATAGTTTCTGGATGTTTGCCCCTTTGTTGATGTCTTTACGCTGGGTATAATAGGTGCACTTGACTAGTTCGTTCACAACATCTGTACTGTAGTTCTTCTTAAACATCTTCATTTCTTCTTTTTTGTCAAGCTGACTCTGCTCAGTCTCTGAGAGTGGCAAATGCTTTACAGCTAATACATCCATATGTGTCGAACACTTGCTTTTTGTTCGGTAGGTATTTTGTCTGTATCGTCATCATCTGATGCTGCTTTGCGCTTTATAACCTTTGGTGTGTCAGGTCACTTGACATTTTCAACTCTTGCCTGAAGTTGCTTCACCAGAGAATGATATCCTGGTCCAATAACGTCACCATCAATCATATCTTGCAGAGACTTTGGATACCTGGCCACCATCCTTTTGCTATCTCTGTTATGTTGTGTAATGGTTGGATTCTTGCAAATCTTCATTCCAGAGACCACGATCCTTACCATTTCTCTTCATTGTCTTGCACTAAGTCTTTTCTGTCTTTCCAAGTTCTGTATCAACTCCTCAGGGAGCCTCTGCCATGGTATTTCAAATCGCTCTAAGCAGTTTGGTATTAATGGTGTACAGATTCCTGAAGATAATGTAGAGGTAGATGACGCTGGTGAAGAAGAAATTGAGGGTGCAGAGGGAAAGACAACCACTTGAGATGAATGCACAGATTTTAGTGTTGAAGTCCCAGGGCCAGTTGTTCAAAGGTAAGTTGATTGGATTCTGGTTATCGGATTGGATCAAATCTTGAAAATGGGTTGTTCAAAAGGGAAAGAAGGAACCTGAAATCGGATTAGATCACAGAATCCAATCCTAGTTTAAATCTGGATCAAACCTTCAGTTTGTGTTGTTCAAAACTTGTCAGTAAGAGTTGGATAACTTTGATCCAAAAAAAAAACGGGATTATACTGATCCCAACAGGGGGTAGGATTTCAAGGTGGATTCCAGGAGGAAAATTGAGTAAAATTAGTTAAATGATACATTTGTATCATTTAGTGTATATAATTTAATTTATATTTTGCACTTGACTTGAGTAACGGTTGTAACAGTGATAAAGTAGATATAGTAAACATAGGCTACCAATTAAGCTATTCAGTATAGTAAAGTAAAAATAACGAAATATGAAATAATCCCCCAAACAGATTTCAATAACAAACAAAAATAATATATTCCATTTTTCTGTCATTCATCACCGTATATTAATTTCAAAGAAACAATCATCAGAGATGAGCCTGTCAAAAATAATGTCTAACAACTGCATCCCTTACTATACGTCCAGTCAGTCCCTAATTCTGACAGAATGCCAGAGGTTGGTCTGGTTCTTCAACAGGCTCAGGTGCATCATAAACATCATCACAGAGAGGGACATTGCGCCTGGTAGCGATGTTGTGCAGAACGATACACGCAAGTATTATGTTGCATGCTCCCTGTGGTTCCACTCGCAAGTAGTTAAGGCATGCAAAGCGTCTCTTCAGAACTCCATTTAAACGTTCAATTGCACATCTTGTTTTGCAATGATCAGTGTTGAAGCGTGCCTGCGCCGGTGTTGTTGCTGCAAGAAAAGTCATCAGCCATGGTAGGAGTGGATAGGCACTGTCTCCTAATATTATTCCATCCGGTCGGTTGGTTTGCAACGCTCTGTATAAAGCACTCTCTCTCAGGATACGTGCATCATGAACAGACCCAGGCAACTTCACAACACAGTTTGTGATGATAAGGTCAGCATCGCCCCTTTTGGTTGATGTACTCCCAATCCCTCCCATGAGGTGCTTGGATATGCACATGAGTGCAGTCAATAACCCCAAAAGTATTGGGCATGTTCCCCAAAAGAAAAAACTTGTGCTTGGCCTGGGCAATCTGGACATCCTTTGGAAGTGAAACAAACTGTTGACCAGGCTGGCCAATGCAATTTACACAGCTTTCACTACATCACTCACAGTTGATTTGTCCACTCCTATATTGTCACCAACTACTTGGTAGGAAGTGCCAGATGCATAGAAGCGCAGACCAATGAGGACCTGTTCCTCCACAGGCAGACTGATTCCTTCAGGTTGAAGTTTTGGCCTGACAAGGTCTGCAATGTACTTAATATTAGCATTCCCAAAGCGAAAGCGAGCATACAGTTCTTCAGTGGTGTATTGCTCCAGTGGTTGTGCACGCTAAACATACACCCTTTGACGGTATCCTCTTCCATCAAAACAGTGGTAGTGATGGAGAATACCTGCCATGTCAGTGCCTCACTAAGTCCTCTAAGAAAGGCTGAATATAAGATGGCTGTCAAATACCCACACAGCAATTGGCTGATGGGCTGTGGCTTGTGTTCAATTAAATCAATCATGTCCAAGGCCTCTAAATACTATATTCACTGCAACAGATGAGGTGGAACCATGGACTCAAAAGGACCTAATTTCACTGTTGCAGAAACCCATGCACTGCTGGAGGGTGTTAAGTGCCATTATGCCTCAATAGTAGGAAGCTCTGTTGCGGGTGGAATGGTGACTAACAAAAGGAAGAAAGACATTTGGGTTGAAATCACCCAGAATGTGAATGCAATGGGGTCTGGCCAGAGAGGACCTTGGAGCAAGTGAAATTTAGATGGAAGAATCTGAGGGCCAGAGCAACAAAGGACCTTGCTGAAGCAAAATACACCCAAACAGGCAACAAACCCTTTAAGAAAGGTGAATACACAGATGTGGTTCTGGACATTCATGAAGGTGAGAACTCTAAAGCTCTGCACAGGATTCAAGGTGTTGTAGGGGATGGTGAACCTACGATTGTAGAGGAAAGTGAGCCAGTTCCTCCTAATGCAGAGGAAACATTCATTCTGGATCTCAGCCCTATTACTGAAATACAACCTGCACTGTAAAAAATAATTCAGTGGCTTTGTAAATATCACAAAAATAAATACTTGTATTAACTCAATAAAATCTCTAAATATCATTTAAGAGATTATTTAAATTGGAATTACCAAAATTAATGAGTAAAAATCCCAGAGATTTTTTAAAATAATATTTACTTAATTAATTAAGTATATTTTATTAAGAAAAATAAGCATTTAAACAACAAATTATATTTTTTATATATATTTAAAGTTTTTGGTACATTTAAATGAAAATATTTAAGAATGATGCAATTAAATTTCTTAGTCTTAAAGACCAAAACGATTACTAACTTCCAATCAATTTTTTTTGTATTTTGCATCGACTAAATAAATTGAGCATGTTTCCTGGCTTTTGTGGTCACGTGGACAACGTTTAACGATGGGAAACCAGTTTGAGTTTGCTGGTCACATGACTAAAACCACCGTAAGACTCCGTAAAAACTGGTAAGTAGTCAGTTGTCTAAATTTAATTACATATTGGCCGTGTTTTGGGTACACAAAACATTCAGTGTTTTTTTTTTTTTTGGCTTCGTCATTGTTATTTACTTGGGTGATGGGCATATAAAGTCACGTGTGAGAAAGTTAAATGTAGAAAATAATGACTAAGTTAGTCCAGCAATTGTAAGTTAACTAGACTGATGTAACAGATAACGTTAATGGGACAAATCCCGGTGGGCTGTAGCGTCATGGTCTGTTAAAAGAACGCTGTCTCTCAGGGTAAGTTCACATCATGTCGTAACTTAATTGTCCAAACTACAATATTACTGCATGTAAAAAGTCTACATTATTGGTGTCTCTGTATAAGCGCAAAGTTCAAAAGTTGTAAAGCACTCACATTTTAAATCAATTAATTGTCTGTCATTCTTATGAAATTATGAAGAATTCAGCAAGATGTTTTTAAACTGTAATGTTTTATCAGTCAGTCACGTTTATGTGTATACATTTTTTCCTTTGTAATTGCCATGAATATTAGCTCTAACCTGTTATTCTTTATATTTGTGTCTTCAGGATGTTGCTGATCAACCTATTTGTGTTCAAGATGAATTAGCAGAGGAAGTGCTGAAGATCTACCTGCTTCAGAAAGATGGGTCAGTCACCGATGTAGGCATTGTGATTGAGGGTGTTGTCCTCAACAAACTCTGTGATCTTAGCAGAGCCTGCTGCTATCTTATGGGATTGACATATGCCTTGGACCTGCGATACCCCAAGAACATTAAATATACTATGGATGTCTTTCAAAAACTTTTCCTGGAGCTGAATCCACTTAAACTTTCAACCAAGGTACAGACACTTAAAAATTACTTGATTACATAGATTGTTGTCCATCATCCATGTGTTGTATAATTGTTAAAATGCATTTTGGATAAGTGTTATCTGATGTTAGGTTTAAATTGTACTCCGCTTCAGGCCAGTTAAGTTTTGTAAGGCCAAAAGGTTGATGAATTTCGTATGTTTGTTAGTCCTCATATGAGTCCAGTAACTAAAATTTAATTTTTTTTCCAATGTTGTCATTTTTAAAGTATGCCAGGTTGGTTAATGACATGTCACTGGTCTAACGTGGCATATAAATGTATTAATTTATAACTTTGTAATTTTTTAAGAATCAGTGGCTGAAATTTGTATTTAAGTTTTTTTTAATTGTAGTCATGATCAAATTTGACAAATGTTTAAAATGATGTGGTGGTGTTTTTCATTTTGGTTTTTGTACTCATGGACTGAATGGTAAATACAGTTTACTTTACAGTAAAGAGTTAAATATAGGACATTTGTATATACAGCATGTAAATTAAAGCTACCCTTAAATTAAAATTATTTTTAGTGTTTTTGATTTACTATCAAATTACTAACCCAGCCATTAGGGGGGGCACAAGCCAGTGCACTCTTAGTGTCGGTCCCAAGCCAGGGTAAATGGGGAGGGTTGCGTTAGAAAGGGCATCCAGCGTAAGACATGTGCCAAATCAAATATGCGGATCATGAAGGAGAATTTCATACCGGATCGGTCGAGGCCCGGGTTAACAACGACCGCCACAGGTATCGTTAGCCGACAAGGTACCGGTGGAAATTGGGCTACTGTTGGCCGAAGGAGGAGAAGGAGAGGAGGAAGACGTCTACAGAGACGGCAGGAAAAGGAGCAGTGTAGGAGAGTAGAGGTTCGGGTTGGTACTTTAAATGTTGGTACTATGACGGGTAAAGGGAGAGAGATAGCTGATATGATGGAGAGGAGAAAGGTAGATATGCTGTGTGTTCAGGAGACTAAGTGGAAAGGGAGTAAGGCCAGGAACATTGGAGGTGGATTCAAACTGTTTTATCATGGTGTGGATGGAAGAGAAATGGTGTAGGGGTGATTCTGAAGGAAGAGTACAGTAAGAGTGTAGTAGAGGTGAAGAGAGTTTCTGATAGGGTGATGATCGTGAAGGTGGAAGTTGAAGGATGATGATAAATGTCATCAGTGCCTATGCTCCACAAGTTGGCTGTGAGATGGAGGAAAAGGAAAGATTCTGGAGTGAATTAGATGAAGTGGTAGATGGTGTACCTAGGAAAGAACGATTGGTGATTGGGGCAGACTTTAATGGGTATGTAGGTGAAGGGAACAGAGGTGATGAGGAGGTGATGGGTAGGTATGGTTTTAAGGAGAGGAATGTGGAAGGGCAGATGGTGGTAGATTTTGCTAAAAGGATGGAAATGGCAGTGGTGAACACGTATTTTAAGAAGAAGGAGGATCATAGGGTGACGATAAGAGTGGAGGAAGGTGCACACAGGTGGACTATGTGCTATGCAGGAGATGCAACCTGAAGGAGATTGGAGACTGTAAGGTGTTGGCGGGGACAGTGTAGCTAGACAGCATCGGATGGTGGTCTGTAGGATGGTTTTGGAGGCGAAGAAGAAGAGGAGGAAAGTAAGGATTGAAAGAAGAATAAGATGGTGGAAACTGAAGGAGGAAGAGTGTAGTGTGAGGTTCAGGGAAGAGGTCAGACAGGGGCTTGGTGGTGGTGAAGAGGTGCCGGATGATTGGGCAACTACTGCAGGAGTGATGAGGGAGGCAGCTAGAAAAGTACTTGGTGTGACATCTGGAAATAGAAAGCAAGACAAGGAGACGTGGTGGTGGAATGAGGAAGTGCAGGAGAGCATTAGGGGAAAGAGGTTGGCAAAACAGAAGTGGGATCGACAGAGTGATGAGAAAAGTAGGCAGGAGTACAAGGAGATGCGGCAGCAGGTAAAAGGATGTGGCGAAAGCCAAGGAAAAGGCATATGAGGAGCTGTATAAGAGGTTGGACACTAAGGAAGGAGAAAAGGATTTATACCGATTGGCCAGGCAGAGGGACCGAGCTGGGAAGGATGTACTGCAAGTTAGAGCAATAAAGGATGGAGAGGAAATGTGTTGACTAGTGAGGAGAGTGTGTTGAGAAGGTGGAGGGAGTATTTTGAGCAGCTGATGAATGAGGAAAATCACAGAGAGAGAAGGTTGGAGGATGTGGAGTTGGTGAAGCAGGATGTAGATAGGATTAGTAAGGAGGAAGTGAGAGCAGCGATTAAGAGGATGAAGAATGGAAAGTCGGTTGGACCAGATGACATACCGGTAGAAGCGTGGAGATGTTTAGGAGAGATGGCAGTGGAGTTTTTAACCAGATTGTTTAACAGGATTCTGGAAGGGGAGAGGATGCCTGAGGAATGGAGAAGGAGTGTGCTGGTACCGATCTTTAAGCATAAGGAGATGTGCAGACCTGCAGTAACTACAGGGGAATTAAGTTGATCAGTCACACCATGAAGTTATGGGAAAGAGTAGTGGAAGCCAGGCTGAGAGAAGAGGTGACCATCTGTGAGCAACAGTATGGTTTCATGCCGAGGAAGAGCACCACAGATGCCTTATTTGCTTTGAGGATGTTGATGGAGAAGTATAGAGAAGGACAGAAGGAATTGCATTGTGTATTTGTGGATTTAGAAAGCGTCGACAGAGTGCCAAGAGAGGAGTTGTGGTATTGTATGAGGAAGTCAGGTGTGTCAGAGAAGTATGTGAGGGTGGTGCAGGACATGTATGAGGACAGTGTGACGGCAGTGAAGTGTGCAGTGGGTACGACAGACTGGTTCAGGGTGAAGGTTGGACTGCATCAAGGATCGGCCCTGAGCCCTTTCCTGTTTGCAGTGGTGATGGACAGGTTGACGGACGAGGTCAGACAGAAGTCTCCTGGACTATGATGTTTGCAGATGATATTGTGATTTGTGGTGAGAGTAGAGCAGGTTGAGAAGAGCCTGGAGAGGTGGAGATATGTGCTGGAGAGAAGGGGAATGAAAGTCAGTAGGAGTAAGACAGAGTACATGTGTGTGAATGAGAGGGAGGGCAGTGGGTGATGCGGTTGCAGGAAAAGAGGTGGAGAAGGTGGAGGAGTTCAGGTACCTGGGGTCAACAGTGCAAAGTAATGGAGAGTGTGTTAGAAGTAAAGAAAAGAGTGCAGGCAGGGTGGAGTGGGTGGAGAAGAGTGACAGGAGTGATTTGTGATAGTAGGGTATCTGCAAGAATGAAAGGGAAAGTTTATAGGACTGTGGTGAGACCTGCGATGTTGTATGGATTAGAGACAGTGGCATTGAGTAAAAGGCAGGAGGTGGAGCTGGAGGTAGCAGAACTGAAGATGTTAAGGTTTTCGTTGGGAGTGACGAGGATGGACAAGATTAGAAATGAGTTTATTAGAGGGACAGCATGTAGGATGTTTTGGTGACAAGGTGAGGAGGCGAGATTGAGATGGTTTGGACATGTGCAGAGAAGGGACATGAATTATATTGGTAGAAGAATGCTGAAGATGGAGCCACCAGGTAGGAGGAAAAGAGGAAGGCCAAGGAGGAGGTTCATGGATGTGGTGAGGGAAGACATGCAGGTAGTTGGTGTGAAAGAGGCAGATGTAGAGGACAGGGTGGTATGGAGACGGATGATCCGCTGTGGCGACCCCTAATGGGAGCAGCCGAAAGAAGAAGAAGATTTACTATCAAATTACTATTGTTTAGGGATTTTAATTATATTTACTCAATTTTATTTATGAGATTACCTAAATGATTTGAATCTACTTAATTTTTAAAATTATATTTACTTAATTTTATTTATGATATCAGTTCATTTAATTATTTAAATCTACTTACTACAATTTTTTTTAGTCACATTTATTTAACTTTTAAAGTATATTTCAATGATTTCACAGCTTTCAAATTTACTAAATTTTTTTAAGTTTAAAAATGCTTCACCAAAAAAATTGAGTAGATCATAGTAAGAGTTTTTACAGTGTGGATCCTCATTGGTAGAGCCAGCAGTCACAGGAGCTCAGAAAAGAAGCTTGAAGCGTCCTTTGCCGAATAATGATGATGCCTTTGAATTACTTTTAAAACGAGAGACTGAAAGAGCAGAACCACAGATACTCCTGGCAGAGGAACAAATCAAGCTGACCAAACTGCAGCAAACCAAAGCAAAACTTCAGATCCGCCTCCTAAAAGCAGAGCTTGGAAATGCTGGTCTCTCCTCCTCAGATGAAACAGAACCCTGAACATTCTTTATTTTGTTGACTATTGGACATTTAACCATTTCATTTTTTTTTAGACGTTTTCAAAATATCCACAATGTATTTGTTAGTGTATATTTGTTTTTTTGTGAATCAGATGAGGGGTCATAAAATAAATTATGAATGGAAGTGGATGTTTGTTATTTTTGTGTTTTGTCTCAAAATAAAAAACTCTTACAGTGACCCCATGTTGGCTCTTCTACTTCTACCTGTTCTTTACATAGCTGGTAGCCCACATTGTATGTTGTCCCATTTAAAGCACAGGTAATCTGAATTTGGTAATCTTGAAAACTGTGTATCTGGATCAGGGTGATTCAGTTGAATGTTGCTTTGAAAAACCGGTATAAAAGTAAGATGGATTACCTGATCCTGGATAGGAAAAAATGGGATTTCCAAATCCGGATCATTTTGATCCAGATTAAACTTTTTGAACAACTGGCCCCCGGAGACTAAAAAGAAGATATAAAAGTATTAAACACTGAGTAACGCTTTTTTCTGTTTTGCTAAATTACACACTGTATAGATGCATTTGGAGACATTAAGGTTACACAAAATAGTAAAAACTAAATGCAAATTGTCTAACAGATTGCATTTTAAAAATTATTTTTTTTTAAACAGCCCCCTATTGCATAATAACATTTATTTATTCAGGAAATAATAATCACATCATCATTAGACTCATAAAAATTCATATTCTAACCCTTACACCATGTTAACAAGTGGGTGATGTGGTGACATTGTTCTATACTCACTATTTTGGGTCCAGGCAGCAACCAGTCTTCGGGCTTGTATGGGCTTTAACACTGGCAGCAAATCGTTTTCTGTGATGTACTTTAAATCATCTGTGGTTGCCGCACCAAGTGTTTTCAAAGTATCTTCAATGGACTTAACAAGTTGATCAGGAAGGTCCGGAAGCACTCCTGCTATCGCATCCCCTATGTTCTTTAGCAGCTGTGATTCAGCCATATCTTTTAAGACAAACAAACAAAGAGTTTGGTCTCTGGTCCAATGAAATTAAGGCATTCAGTCAGACAAGATGCTGTGCTTCAGTGGAATAATCTGGTAACCATTTTTCACATAAGATGACAATGGCCACAAGTCAATCAGTTCACTGATGAGTCTGCACTCTAATCTGCCAGTGTCTTTTTTTTACTGAGTACATGTGGTAGTAAGAAATAAATTCAGCATCATAAACTCTCATGAGAAAATGAAGAGCTGAATCATCCATAACAAAAATCAGCATAAGTTCACCAAACTCCACTGACTCATCATACTTCATGACAAAAAACTGCCCTTCCTGTAAGCAAAGCCATTGTACTGAACATCAGCTGGAATCTTCATATTCCTTTCAGAAAAACCAAAATGTAGGACTGCGTCTTTAACTTGCTCACTGTAAAGCTCCAAGTAAAATGGTGAGCCATCTTTTATGCTGGAGGACTGACTGACCCAGCAGAAAGGAAGGCCTGGAACATTTGATGTCTCTCTGAAAGAGTCAAGCACAGGTTTTTGAAAATTTTCAGATGCCTTGTGCATCTTTTGCAATAACTGTGCTTGCTCTCAAAGCGCATCGTCCAAAGCCTGATGAGAGGGCCAAATTTTAGGATTAGCCCTGGATAATGTCCTAAGTAATGGTGTTTAGGTTTTAATTTGGTATTAGGAAACAATGCCTTTCTGGTTTCCAAATATTCTTGGATGAGAGCATCCAGATAAGTAACCTGGGACTTGGAAATTTGCTGAGCACAAATTAAGTCAACGATGTCCTTGAGCTGCAACGTTAACTGCCAGACATCATCTTGAGGGTTCTGCACATTTTCTCCAATTATGAGAGGTAAAAGTCTCAAGAAGTTCCAATTTTGAACAGCTAGTCCACTAAGTTTCAATGTTTTGATAAAGTATATGTTCCTTTGTATTTAAATTGCTTGATGTGCCTGTTCAGAACTGTGTAAGTGAACCATTTATTTGTGCAGATGAAATATTTGAGGTAAAGAGCAAGATCATATGAGCGGACACCCTCAAAAATGTCATGACCAAGACATGGGGCATGCACAGGTGTGCAAACATCAAAGTTTTGTAAAGAATTAAACACAGACCTGAACTTTATCCCCTGTACTTCTGACACGTCTTCTCTTTCCAGCTGTTCTGTGGCAGATCTATAGGTTTCTGGAGTCCTCTGAGGTCCACAGACTGCTGGATCAGCACCCTGAAATTCAGTTTGAGTTAACAGACAATATATGCATAAATATACTGATGAACTGAAATTTTCTGTAAAAACCCCTAATACAATGAGAGCCCAGGTTGTCTCCAGCAATGCAGTAGAGAGCTTCCATCACAACAGTTTTGTCTGCCATCGTTATGCCATTCTCCTCTAGTACTTTCAAATCGTTCAGGAGTTCTGAAAAAACTTTGTCATGGCCAAATTCCATAAAATCCTTCTCCCTAAACAGTAAAACTAGCTGCATATGATTAGCATTCGACCGGGCATGGGGAGGAATGTTGAGTAGAGAGAAGTACACAGCCAAAACCTTGTGCTTCTTTTTTGCAGAACCAAGTGGGTTCACTACTTCAAATGCATCCTGGTATAGAACCAGCTTGAGACAATTTGGATTTTCTTTAAAAAATGTGCTTGACACAAACACATCTCCATCACAACACTCACTGAGAACATCTGCTCCTGAAACATCAGGATCCACTGATATGAGACCTTGCCAAAAACTAGATTCCAGTATATTCTTCAAAGTATTTAGCACAGGAACATAAGCAAATCTCTCAGTTCTGTTCTCGTCTCTGCCCAGGAATACTTTTTTTGGTTCAACATATTAAACACATCTTTAAAGCACTGAACTCTTGAGTAAGCAGTTCTCATAGGTCCTGTGTGACAAGCAGAGAACAAGTCAGATTGTTTTACGGTGTCACAGATTTTTATAACATCCTCATCTGAAACTGAAATATTTTTTTTAGAGTGAGCTTAGTCTATTCAGTGTATACATCTGTCCCAATTCATGTATATTTTGTATTTCTTTAACAATTGTTTGAATGGTAGATGCTGGCAGAAGATGCTGTCCTTGTAGTTTAATGTAAAACATGCACACATTTCTGAGATACAGGTCACTGAAATTAGGCCCATACATACAAGGATTTTCTGTGTCTGACACACTGGCAGCTTCCTGAATGGTGGCACTTGTAGTTGGACTCTCTGACCGAGTATCTTTGTTTGAACCCCAAATCACATTTTCTAAACATTTGTGTTTTCTAGTCATATGGGAGGTAAATGAAGATTTTACAGAGAACACACTTTGACATCCTCTCACTGGACAAGTCACATGTCGTCCCTCATCTATGTGTTCCTTTAAGTGAGCAATCAAAGCTTTAGTTCCCTCACACTGGCGTTCACATAGTGAAACGGTACAATTCAATACCATAGGGCAGGGGTGTCAAACTCAAATTCACAGTGGGCCAAAATTAAAAACTGGGACGAGGTCGAGGGCCAAACTCAATATTTATTGAAAAATTGACTGCAATTGTGCATGTTTTCCTTCTATCCAGATCTGTAATGTTGAACCTTTTCATATGGAAACAAACTTTAATTTTTCATAAACATTGAATCTGAAACAACAAAAGTTTAATATTATAAACATATAAAAATTAAATTTGAAATAAAACACATCAGTGGTATTCGTTTTTTATTATCTCTCTCTCTCTAGCCTTTTGAATTCCTTTTTAATGTAAATTCTTTTTTCACAGGCCAACAACAGAACAACCAAAAATAATAATAATTTCCTTCAATAAAAAAAAAAATAAAAAAAATAAAATAAAACATTTCAACTATTAACAGTTCATGCCTTGGAGTAGAAAAGTGCATAAAGACAACATTCATTCAAGCTCAGTTTGCTACACTCTGATTGACTTTGAATGGTTGAAGTCAGATTCCTGCATCTCTTCTTATATGAGCGTGCATCATGTCTGGGTTGATGCTCTGAGCTGAGGAAATCCTCAGGATAGTGAAGATGTTCATCAGTGAGACTCCTGAGTGGTGTTTTGTTCACCTTCATCAAAGAGAACAGTTACTCACACAGATATGTGCTGCTGAACAGAGAGGATTTGAGCAGCTTGGGCTGCCAGTTTCTCAGCGGTCTCAAATGACGCGTCAACGCACTAACAAAGCATTCTGGGATTTGTAGTATTAGCGGTGTATGCGCTATAAACAGGCGGGCCAGCTCTAATACACATTTAATATGATCTCGCGGGCCAAATATAATTACACCGCGGGCCTGAGTTTGACACCCCTGCCATAGGGGAAGTATTGTGAGAGACGGCTGCAGCACTGGTGTGGTGGCGGTAGAAGTGAGACTTTAAAGCGGCATATCGAGAAAACACCTGCTTACAGCTTACACATTGAAAAATACACCGGGGTTCATTACGATGCAGTCTGCAATTAAAAACATAAGCTTTCACGGACTGAACCGATTCTCCACATATGCAGCAAGAATACATATTCCATAGAACACAGCTGTGAGGTTAACTAACTTACAACTCTAGCCTGATATCATAAAAAGCTGGAAAATCCAGGCTGCCTTTACCTAAAGCCTTAAAATGGAGTTACACTTATAAGACGACCTACATTAATCCACACGTCTCTGAAACATCCACTACTGGCGTTAGAAAGCTGTTTTTTAGTCTGAGGTGGCTCACGTTAGTGCAGGACTTTAAGCTAAAGCTAACATAACTTTGCTCCTTCGCTGTCTGCAACACAACACTGTTCATAAATAAACAAATTTAGATATTTTTCTTACCGAAGTAACTGAAGACGACCTGTGGTTGAGGTTAAATCCAAGAAAATAGAAAAAACTTGGTGAAAACGATGATGCCGTAGTCCAAAGTGAGCGGGGCTGCAAATACGTTAATTGCCTGATGCAGTGCGCTGATTGGCCCGTTTGAATTCAGGCGCCTTGATGTGAAAGATTTCAGGAGGGAAACGATTTTGAATAAAATACTTTTCAAATCATACAGTTTTATTTTCCCTAAAAAATAGAGATATAGTATGATTTAAGTATAAATAAATAAATAAATAAAACAAGCACGATATTATTATTTTAAGGTTTTGTGGGATCATAAAAAAGATTGATTTAAAGTATAAAGAAGAAGAATATGCTGTTTTAAAAAACACAAAACAAAAGGGAACTGATAAAGACAAAGATTTAATTTTACTCAAATATGACACTTGAGGGAAAAAAATTCTAATACATTGTACACTGCTTATTAACACAACCAATGTGTGAAGGTGGAGTAAATCAAGAATGAATTCAGTGTAAAGTGATTTTGATTTCTTTATAGTGCTATTTAATTCATTATTATGTGAAAATATTTAAAAAATCACAATGTCATATTATAGCATACATTCGTTACCAACACAATCATACTTGCATTTAACAATTAAAGCCTGTAATTTTTTTTTAACAAATAAATATCAAAATCATAGTGTTTGACTGGTATACACTTTATGAAAATTTTCCATTTAAAAAAACACTGCAATAGTGCATTACGGTATTGGTAAATATTTTTTTCTGAGAACCAATATACAAATTACTGGTTTTCACAGATTCATTTATTTACGGGAAATTCACATTAAATCTACAGTTTTAAAATATTTTATAGTTTACGGATTTTTACTGTCACAATTTTACTGTTTATCACTGTTAAATATACGGATATTTTTTTACAGTGCAGTCTTTTTACCTAAATCCTTTTTCAGAACTTAGACAGTCTTATCATTTATATGGGGTGAAAAAACACCTAGGATTCGGAAGGGATTTCTCCAAAGAAAAAAATACTTATGCTGCCATAGCGAGTCTTGCCAGAGTCCACAACTGCACAATGTCCTTAACGTTTATACAAAAATAAGTATACCTAATTATGCATATCCTTTTCTCTACACTACAGTTTGCATCTGATCACCATCTCTACACACCTCAACATCGTTTAGCTGTAAAAAAAAAATAAATAAATAAATAAAAAACATTCGCTGCCACCAAGATGAGGATGGGTTCCCTCTTAAGTATCTGGTTCCTCTCAAGCTTTCTTCCTTATGCCATCTAAGGAAGTTTTTCCCTGCCCATCAGGGACAAACTTACACTTATAAAGAACAATTTTATTGATTCTATATTACCACATTATCTGTGTTAAGCTGCTTTGAGACAATGTCTATTGTTTAAAGCACTATGCACATAAACATTTATTAAATTGAATACCCCACTGTCCCATTTACTCATTGCCCCACCTGTTCCATCTACCCCATCTGCCTCACTGCCCCATCTTCCCCATCTGCCCCTCTGTCTATTTACATTTGCGGCATTTAGCAGATGTATAAAACTCCCTTTTCCCTTTTGAGCGACGTTCAAAAGTGCTTTGAGACTCCAGCAATTAATTAATCTACACTGGTATGCTGGCTTAATATAAGTCAGACTATAACTCTAGATTTTTACAAAGCATACTTGGAAAGTGCTAATTAAAGTGTTTTAAGAAGAGGTAGGTCTTCAACCGTCACTTAAAGATAGCCAGGGACTCTGCTGTATGGACATCTATGGAATGTTCTTTCCACCAACTCAGTGCCAGAACAGAGAAGAGCCTTGAAGTACACTTACCTTTCATCCTGAGAGAAGGTGGTACCAGTCGAGCAGTGCTGCAGGATCTCAGACAGCGTGGTGCAGTGCAAGGTGTGATGAGGTCTCTGAGTTGAGATGGTGTTGGTCCTTTTTTGGCATTGTAGGCAAGCATCAGTATTTTGAATCTGATACGTTTACTGGAAGCCAATGAAGGGAACGCAACAGTGGGGAGGTGTGGGAGAACTTAGGCAGATTGAACACAAGTAGTGCAGCTGCGTTTTGGATCATTTGCAGTGGACGAATGGCATTCAGAGGAAGTCCTGCCAGCAGAGAATTGCAGTAGTCCAATCTCAAAATGACAGTTGATTGTCCATACTTACCCCAAGGTTGCAAGCAGTGGCTGAAGGGGAGAGCAGAGTGTAATGAAGAGTTAGTTGGAGATCCTGACCTAGAGATGACCTTGATCACCTGGGATAACCAGCAGTTCTGTTTTGCTGTTTTGGTATCTGAGGGAGGGAAAGAAAAGATGAGTTGAGTGTCATCTTCATAGCAGTGGTAAGAAAACCCATGTGAGTATATGACTTCACCAATGGAGACGGTATAGAGGGAGAAAAGGAGGGGACCAAGTACAGAGGACAGCAGTGGGACACAAGTGGTAAATCTGCATGGGGCAGATGTGGATCCCCTCCATGTTACCTGGTATGAGCGACTTTTCAGGTGGGAAGCAAACCATTCCAATGCTGTTCCACAGATACCAAGGCTCCTAAGGATAGACAAAAGAGTCTTGTGATTGACTGTGGAAGATAAGTACAGATGACAGCTTGGCTGATTGAGCAGCATGTAGTATCTCAGAAACAGCCAAAAGGGCCATCTCTGTGGAATGTGCTGCTTTGAAACCAGTCAGAGATTTAGAAAGAAAGGAAAGAAGTAATTCTGTATACTGTAGTTGTTGATGTCTGATGGTTTCAGAGCAGGTTTCTTTAAGATGGCAATGACACTTGTTGCTTGAAGGTAGTTGGCACATAGTCAGATGTTAAGGACCCGTTGATGATTGTGGAGATAAAGGGCAGGAGATCTTGTGAGATTGTATGAAGCATAGTTGAAGGGATTGGATCCAGAGGGCGGGTGGTGGGATTGCAAGATTGGATGTATCTCATCTGATGTTAAGGTTAAGAAGCTTGACAACGAAGAAGTAGGGGATTCCTGGCTGTGTTGTGTAGTCATTGTTGGGGAGGAAGTGAAGGTCTGGCAGATTTCCCTAATCTTCTCATCATAGCAGGAGGCAAATTCATTAGCAGTCAGTGAGGATGGAGCAGGTGTGGCAGGGGGGTTGAGTAGTGAAGAGGTGATGTTTTGGAGCTTACAAGGATCTTGTGCACATCCGAAGAATATTTGGTCAGGAGTGCATAGTAAGGTCTACATCGAGTTGTGATTTTTTTCCACTTCCTCTTTTTGCTGATCTTGATCATATATTAGACCAAGATGGCGGTGCGATTACACTGCGAGGCTCAGGGTCTCTCCAGAATCTGCAATTCTGCGGTATTTCTGTTGCTTATCTTGGGTCTGTTCGTGCAGAACAGCTGTGCCTATACATCGTACACCAGACATGAGCTTTTGTATATTGGTTTACGACTTTCCGACAGTTTTGTTGACAACCTAAACTCCTTTCTGAGATCGCCAGAACACCCGAGGCCGCTCACTCTACCCGGCCGGGCGGAAGTGCTTGCACCATTATTACAGCAGCTTATATTCCCCCCGATGCTCATGCCAAGCTTGCTAGGAAAGAACTTTATGCGGCCATCAGTAAACAACAGACTGTTCATTCGGAAGCTGCGTTTATTGTTGCAGGAGATTTTAATCACTCAAAGTTAAAGGCAGTGCTCTCCAAATTTCACCAGCATGTTTCCTGTCACACCAGAGGGAACAAAACCTTAGACCATGTATACACAAACATGGCTGGAGCTTACATTGTGACCCCCCTCCACCACCTGGGACAGTCAGATAACCTTACTTTGTTCCTCATCCCCAAATATGCACTCCTCATCAATCGGGTAAAGCCATCAGTGAGAACCATCAAAGTGTGGCCCACAGAGGCAGATTTCACACTCCAAGAAAAGGTTTCTACACACAGACTGAAGTACATTTGCCTCTCAGGCCACCAGTGACATTCACACGGACATCGATTTCTACACCTTTTCTGTACTGGATTACAGCAATCCCACCATAAACAGTGTTACTACTCAGAAACAGATCATCACATACCCAAATCAGAAGCCATGGATGAACAAGGATGTGCGCCTCCTGTTGAAGGCATGCACTACTGCCTTCAGGTCAGGGGACGCTCAGGCCTACAGCACATCCAGAGCTAACCTGAAAAGGGGGATCAAAGAGGCCAAGCACTGCTACAAGCGAAAGATAGAGGAGCATTTTTCCAACTCTGACCCTCGCCAGGCCATCAATGATTACAAATCCTCCCACTCCACCCCCGCTGCCACTGATGTCCTCTTCTTGAATGAGTTTAATAACTTTTATGCTCGCTTTGAAAGAGACAACAGAGAAACTGCCACCAAGCTCAAACCCTCGGCTGATCACTCTCCAATCACACTCTCCTCCACATATGTCTGCAACGCACTGAGCCGGATCAGCACACACAAAGCCGCTGGACCAGACAACATCCCTGGACACGTACTCAGGGCATGTGTTAAGCAGCTCGCTGGGGTCTTTACAGACATCTTCAACCTGTCTTTTGCCCAAGCAGCTGTTCCTACTTGCTTTAAATGCACCTCCATTAAGCCAGTGACAAAACACTCCAGCCCAACGTGCCTGAACTACGTGCCGTAGCAGTGACACCCATTGTCTTGAAGTGCTTTGAGCAGCTGGTCCTGGCACACCTAAAGGACTCTCTGCCATCCACATTGGACTCTCACCAGTTTGCCTACCGCAGCAATGGAGGCACAGAAGATGCAGTTTCCATGGCACTGCACTCTGTGCTCACACACTTGGACAATAAGAACACTTATGCACGTATGCTGTTTGTTGACTTTAGCTTAGCATTTAACACCATCATTCCATCCAAGCCAAACTTGTAGATCTGGGCATCTGGATTATGGACTTTCTGACCAACAGACCCCAGCAGGTTCGATCAGGCTCCATCTGCTCCAACACTATCACACTCAACACGCCCACCCACAACACACCCACAGGGCTGTGTACTGAGCCTCTTCCTCTACTCCCTCTTCACCTCCGACTGCAGGCCTGTGAATGGATCTAACTCAATCATCAAGTTTGCAGATGACACTGCCGTGATCGGTCTCATCACCAACAATGATGAGACTGCCTACAGGGAGGAGATCCAGCACCTAGCCACATGGTGCAATGGCAATAACTTGCACCTTAACACCCCCAAGACAAAGGAGCGAGACAAGAGGCACACATGACATCACCCACATCAATGGGATGGCTGTTGAGCGCTTCTCCAGTTTCAAGTTCCTGGGGATCCACATCTCGGCGGACCTGTCCTGGACTACCAACACCTCCAGCCTGGTCAAGAAGGCTCACCAGCACCTCTTTTTCCTGAGGACACTGAGGAAAAATCAGCTTTCCTCGGATATCCTGGTAAACTTCTACCACTGCGCAATAGAAAGCATCCTGACCAGCTGTGTCACAGTCTGGTATGGGAGCTGCTCTGTTGTAGAGCCTAAGGCATTGCAGCAGGTGGTGAAAACCGCCCAGCGCATCACAGGGACTCCACTTTCAGCCATGGGGGACATCCAGAAGAAACGCTGTCTGCGTTGAGTTTGCAGCATTCTTAAGGACTCTCTCATCCCACCCATAGACTGTTTTCTCTTCTGCCCTCTGGCAGATGTTTCAGGTGCCTCCGGACCAGGACCAGCCGACTAAAGAACAGCTTTTTTCCTAGAGCTGTGTCTTTATTGAACTCTGCCTTTCACTGATCCTACTGCCCTTCATACACTGCTACATCTCCCCCCATACCTCACACTTCGTTATTACGTTAATGGACTGTCTACACAAAAACTTATGCTCACTTGTACTCTTGCTCATTTCTCACCTTACACTTCGTTACTGCACTAATGGACTGTTGTGTGTAGATGTTCTTAGTACCAATTATATGCATCTCTGGTGAGTAGGTTGTATTTTATTTAAATTTTTAATGTTTTTGTCATGCTATTAGACAAATATTGATTCTGAACCGCTCCAGGTGATGTAGGTGGCACAGTTGCAGTTGTAGTGTAGAGGTTTGGAGCTTGCTATAGTAAAATGGTATTCCCCATCCATATGTGAAAAGCCTCTCTCTATGTAATGCCAAGCGTTGTTACATTGCGGTTTTGTATTGTATTGATGGTTTCTATAATTGCGATGTGATAGTGGTGGTATTAAGAGGTGGATTAAGTAAGTCCCCACTAATGGCCCAGGTACCAAATGCACGGCCCACCACTCAGTGTTATGAATATGTGATTAATATATTCTATTACTAAACTAATTCCAGTATAAGTGTTGTCAGTCACTGGATAGGAAATAAGTCTAGCAGGTTGTTAATAATTTTATTGTGTATGATTAATTGTGTGTTAATGTAGTTATGGGTTCACTGCAGTTTTGAGTGTAGTGGTACGAGGGTTTGGTGTGGAGGTGGTGCTGTATTTTTGTTCCAAAATATCACAGAGATCTAATGATTGTCTTCCATTTTGTTAAGTATTTTGTGTTTTCATGACATAGCTTCCTGATGGTATATTGTCAAATTTAGAAAAATGTGTTGATCCCCCTTTGTAGGAATTTGACAAGTTTGGCATTGTGGCATTGTAGCATGATCCTAGGTTTCCTGAAAGATGGCAATGTCCATGTCCCTCAAACAATTTCGAAAAATTTTAACTTTTGTTTCCAAAGCCTGAGGAACATATATATATATATATATATATATATATATATATATATATATATATATATATATATATATTAGTTATAATACAGTTTCATGAATTACTAAATGCGTTTTTATTTTTAGGTGAACTACCACATGACCCAAGCATGCGTGTTCTCAAGTCACATGACATTAGCAGGCTAAACTGGTTTATGCTAGCTGAGCTAATTCTGTGTGCTAACAGAGATGTTTATGTTGCTTGCCCAGAAATCAGGAAATCATTTTCCCTTATTTTCACATTGTCAGCTATTTCTTGTGCTAGTATGTGAGCAAACTGCTACGAGTTGCTAACATTAACCTAGAAATCAGTAAAATGCACTAATTGAACACAGAAAATACACAACCTTTATTTATTACAGATTAACAGACAATTAGATTTTTCAAGGAAATAACATCATCTTTGTCTTCATCACTACCATCATCATCATGTTGAGGTTAATGTTGATTTTCTGTCTTATGCTTGGTGAAGAAAAGGGAGCGACACATTATGAAGGAAATTCAACATAGTGAGACGCTTTTCTCATTTCTGTCTCACATTATGTGTCTATCTGTCGGTTTCTTTATTTATCTGTCTGTCTGGGATGATGTTAGCTCGCTGCTGAACACTACAGGAGGATGAGTTTCACTCAGACATTACAGTTTCATGCAGATATATTAAGTTGTGATCAGGTGATATTTATATTAATGTAATTAAGATTACACAGTGTGTGTGTGTGTGTGTGTGTGTGTGTGTGTGTGTGTGTGTGTGTGTGTGTGTATATGTGTGTGTGTGTGTGTGAACAGCATTGCTGAGACGAACAAATGCACTACACAGGATCCTTCTTCTCTCGCTGAGCGATTCGGTGGAGCTTCATCTCAGTCAGCTGGATGTAGCGGATCACATTGGTATCTATTATACACACAGACAAACAATTTTACAAAGACTGAAACACATTAACATTAATGTTTGTAACTGTGTGTGTGTGTATATGTATGTATGTAGGTAGGTATGTATGTATGTATGTGTGTGTGTGTGTGCTATGACCTGTGGGTTCCTGTTTGTGGGACTCCTGCAGGTAGTGTAGGGCAGAGTTATAGTCTCCCAGGTGATAATAGGCCACACCTGAGCGGTACAAAGCTTTAAAGTTCTCTCCCTCCTTCCTGAGAACCTTCAAACAGTACTCCTTCACCCGCTCATAATTCACCAGCTCCATCTGTAACAGACATGCTACACACATACACACACGCAAACACACTCTCTTGTTCAGAGTTACAGTTTGATGTCATAGCTACATGTGATGCTCATGTCTGTGTTAGTGATGATGTCCTAGCAGGTCACTCTTAGGACACTCTGACCTTAATATTATATTACAGTAAACACCTAATCATTTCCATCTGTCTCTCCCTCCCTCTTTACTTTTTCTCTTTCCCTTTCTCTCTCCTTCCCTTTCTCTGTTGAGCTACAAATGCTCCTGAAATAGCAGTGACCCTGTCCCCTTCTGCTCTTTCGGATCCATCCTGATGCTCTGATGAAGTTCTGAACTCCTCCCTCCTGCTGAGGATGATCCACATGGACAGACAGAAAGTACATGAGATGACTGTGGATGGTAAATGTTTAGTTACCATGACGATGGCTTTGGGCTAGATAGAAAAGATTTTTACCCAAGCCTCCAACAGATAATAACAAAATAGACTTTATGATGAAACTGTGATGATGGATATTTGGTGTGTAGCATATGAATTCAGTTCCTCCCCACATGTTGTCTTAGGGAGTTTTTTTTCCTCACACCATCACCTCACCTAAAACTGCTTTGTGACTGCTACAGTACCGAAAATAATTTCGACAGACCTTCTCCTTCAGCGGTTTCAACATTGTACATACTGAAGTATACAAACTATGAAAAAACACACATGAAATTATGTAGTAAACAAAAACGTGTTAAAGAACACACAATATGTTTATATTTTATAGAATCCAAAGTTATTCTTTGAATAAGCTTTGAGGACAGCGCAGCAAACTAGTGGCATTCTCTCATCGGATTCACAAGGTCGTCACCTGAGTTCTGGAAGCCACCATCCAGCTAGACGGGCTAACCGCGTTTCATGCTGACAGAAATGCTGCATGTGTGTTTATATCAACACGGAATGGTGCAAGAACTATGCTATTGCTCATCGCTAGTGGAGTTTGTAACTGTTAGATGCAGATCGTTTTATTTACCACGGGAATTCACCACTGTGGCTGCAACCAACGGCGATTCCATCAACTTGGAGGAGTACACATCATCAGTGATCAGCTACATCAGCAAGTGCATTGATGACATGACCATCTCCAAGACCGCCACTACATGCTCTAACCAGAAGCCATGGATGACTGCAAAAGTGCATGCGCTGCTGAAACAAAGAGACTCTGCCTTCAGAGCAGGGGACAAGACAGCCTTAAGAACAGCAAGGGCCAAACTGTCCTGTGCCATCATAGAGGCGAAGCACGCACACGCAAAGAAAATCCATGACGACTTTCAGGACAGCGAAGACACCTGGCGCATGTGGCAGGGCATCCAGGCGATCATGAACTACAAGACATCACCTGCTTGTGACTGTGACGCCTCCCTCCCAGATGCGCTGAACGACTTCTACGCCCGGTTTGAGGTACAGAACAGCGTGAAGGCGAGGAAGACCACACCTCCTCCCAGTGACCAGGTGCTCTGTCTAACCACAGCTGAAATGAGGAAAACTCTATGCAGAGTTAACCCACGGAAGTCTGCTGGACCAGATAACATTGGTGGATCCTGGACTTCCTGACTGAGAGACCTCAATCAGTCCGTATCGGGAACAGCATCTCCAGCACCACCACACTGAGCACTGGGGCCCCTCAGGGCTGTGTGCTCAGCCCACTGCTGTTCTCTCTGCTGACTCATGACTGTGCACAGCTCACACCACATCGTCAAAGTTTCTCACATCATCAGCAAGAACGATGAGTCAGCATACAGAGAGGAGGTGCACCATTTAACAGCCTGGTGTGGAGCCAACAACCTGTCTCTGAACGTTGACAAAACCAAAGAGATGGTTGTGGACTTCAGGAGAGCACAGAGCGGCTATTTTCTACTGATCATCGATGGATCCTTAGTGGAGATTGTCCAGAGCACCAAATTCTTTGGTGTTCATCTGGCGGATAACCTCACCTGGTCACTCAACACCAGCTCCATCAGAAAGAAAGCCCAGCAGCGTCTTTACTTCCTGAGAAGGCTGAGTAAAGATCATCTCCCTCCCCCGATCCTGACCATGTTCTACAGAGGGTCCATTGAGAGCATCCTGAACAGCTGCATCACTGCCTGGTTTGGGAACTGCACCGTCTCGGATCGCAAGACCCTACAGAGGATAGTGAGGACAGCTGAGAAGATCATCGGAGTCTCTCTCCCCTCCATCATGGACATTTACACCACACACTGCATCCGCAAAGCCAACAGCATTGTGGACGACCACACACACCCATCACACACACTTTTCACCCTCCTGCCATCAGGAAAGTGGTTCCGAAGCATTCGGGCCATCACATCCAGACTGTGCAAGAGCTTTTTCCTGCAAGCCATCAGGCTCCTCAACACACAGAACTAAACTGGAACTCACACACACACTCACACACTTGTGACATTTCTTGCTCTCTTAATGTACTTTAGAGCATCAGTTGACTCCTGCAAAAGAAAAGCGTGAGTACAGAGGACAGTCTCAAGAGAGGAAGACCAAGTAATAATTAGAATTATAAGCATTGATTTAAATAAATGTTTCTCTGAGTTTTTGTGGCAGACATATTTCAACATCCTCTGTTCAGAGGAGAATATGTTAGTCAGACCTTAATGGTCGAATTGTAGCACAGAAACCATTAATATGGAAGAACAAAAGAAGAAGTGACTTGCTTGGGCCAAGGAACAGGAATAGACATTTGATCAATAAAAAACTGTGCTTTGTTGTGGTCCAAATGTGAGAGGTTTTGTGCTAACTGCTGTGTCATTGTTAGATCTACAGAGGGTGAACAGACTGTTCCTGAATGTGCGGTTCCCACTGTGAAGCATGGAGAAAGAGGTGTGATGGTGTGGAGGTGCTTTGTTGGTTAATTAGTTAAAATTGAGAACACACTTAAACACCAGAATGGCTGCCATAGCATTTGCACTTAATTGGACCATCATTTGTTTTCCAACAGGACAACAGACCCCCTTACCCCCCTGTAGGTTCTGTAAGAGCTATTTGTTCAAGAAGGGGAGTGATGGACTGCTGCATGAGATGACCATGGCTTTTGCAAACACCCTGACCTAAATCCAATTGAGATGGTTTGAGATAAGCTGGACTGGAGGGTGAAGGAAAAGCAGCCAACAAGCACTCAACACCTCTGGGAACTCCATCAAAATTGTTTGGGAAACCATTCCAGGTGTCGACCTCTTGATGCTGACTGAGAGAATACCAAGAGCAAAGCTGTCATCAAAGAAAAGAGGGCTACTCTAAAGAATTAAACATATAAAATATATCCTGGTTATTTACACATAACACAATGTGTTTCACATTAACACATTTTTGTTCAATAAATAATTTGATTTTTCAGTATTCATTGTAGTTCAGTATACAATGTTGAAACAAAATAATTGAATAAGGTATGTCCAAACTTTTGACTTATGTACAAAACTTTTGTATGTCCAGTGTTAAAAGTGCTTCAGAAATAAAATTAAATTGGTTGCTAACTTTACGAAGTGATGTCACACAAAATATCCTCTATTTTGTATAGTGTGTGTGTGTGTGTGTGTGTATGTGTGCATCTGTGTGAGGTTTGTGTGTATGTGTATGCATGTATTATGTGAGGTGTGTGTGTGTATGTATAACTGTATACAGTGGGTACGGAAAGTATTCAGACCCCCTTAAATTTTCACTCTTTGTTACATTGCAGCCATTTGCTAAAATCATTTAAGTTCATTTATTTTCCTCATTAATGTACACATAGCACCCCATATTGACAGAAAAACACAGAATTGTTGACATTTTTGCATATTTATTAAAAAAAGAAAAACTGAAATATCACATGATCCTAAGTATTCAGACCCTTTACTGTGACACTCATATATTTAACTCAGGTGCTATCCATTTCTTCTGATCATCCTTGAGATGGTTCTACACCTTCATTTGAGTCCAGCTGTGTTTGATTATACTGATTGGACTTGATTAGGAAAGCCACACACCTGTCTATAGAAGACCTTACAGATCACAATGCATGTCAGAGCAAATGAGAATCATGAGGTCAAAGGAACTGCCTGAACCCTTCCTAGAGCTGTCTGTCCGGCCAAACTGAGCTATCGGGGGAGAAGAGCCATGGTGAGAGAGGTAAAGAAGAACCCAAAGATCACTGTGGCTGAGCTCCAGAGATGCAGTTGGGAGATGGGAGAAAGTTGTAGAAAGTCAACCATCACTGCAGCCCTCTACCAGTGGGGGCTTTATTTCAGAGTGGCCTGATGGAAGCCTCTCCTCGGTGCAAGACACATAAAAGCGTGCATGGAGTTTGCTAAAAAAACACCTGAAGGACTCCAAGATGGTGAGAAATAAGATTCTTTGATCTGATGAGACCAAGATAGAACTTTTTGGCCTTAATTTTAAGCGGTATGTGTGGAGAAAACCAGGCACTGCTCATCACCTGTCCAATACAGTCCCAACAGTGAAGCATGGTGGTGGCAGCATCATGCTGTGGGGGTGTATTTCAGCTGCAGGGACAGGACGACTGGGTGCAATCGAGGGAAAGATGAATGCGGCCAAGTACAGGGATATCCTGGACGAAAACCTTCTCCAGAGTGCTCTGGACCTCAGACTGGGCCGAAGGTTTACCTTCCAACAAGACAATGACCCTAAGCACACAGCTGAAATAACGAAGGAGTGGCTTCACAACAACTCCGTTCTCTGTTCTTGAATGGCCCAGCCAGAGCCCTGAATTAAACCCAATTGAGCATCTCTGGAGAGACCTAAAAATGTCTGTCCACCAACGTTTACCATCCAACCTGACAGAACTGGAGAGGATCCCCAAATCCAGTTGTGAAAAACTGTTGCATCTTTCCCAAAAAGACTCCTGGCTATTAAATACTGAGCAAAGGATCTGAATACTTAGGACCATGTGATATTTCAGTTTTACTTTTTTAATAAATCTGCAACAATTCTGTGTTTTTTTTGTCAATATGGGGTGCTATGTGTACATTAATGAGGAAGAAAAATGAACTTTTAGCAAATGGCTGCAATATAACAAAGAGTGAAAAATGTATGGGGGTCTGAATACTTTCTGTACCCACTGTATGTATCTGTGTGTATATCTAGGGTAAGGTGTATGTGTGTGTGTGTGTGTGTGTGTGTGTGTGTGTATCTGTGTGAGGCGTGTGCGTGTGTGTGTGTGTGTGTGTGTGTATGTATCTGTGTGAGGCGTGTGCGTGTGTGTGTGTGTGTGTGTGTGTGTGTATTTGTGTGAGGTGTCTGCGTTTGTATGTGTTGTACCTGCCAGACTGTTGTAACACTCCAGCTCTGCGCTCTCGGCCGCTCCTCGCTGTTCCTCTGTTAGTCCCGACCTGTTTGGAGATCTCGCGCTGACGTCAGCGTCCCCGAACCCGAGCGCGCGGCCCAGTCCTTTCATCTCGAGCAGCGCGCGGTGGTATTTCCCGATGGCCTCGCGGTACTTCTTGTCTCGGTAACACTGCGTGCCCTGCGTCTTAAAGTCCAGCGCGCGCTTCAGCTGCTCGTCAGGCTCGCGCGCACCGACTGCATGGTGATGATGGTGATGATGATGGTGGTGATGAAGATGATGGTGGTGCTGCTGCTGATGCTGTTGCAGAGAACGGATCTCACGCGCGCGCACACCGGCGGAAAGCTGAGCGCGCGGGGGCGGCTGCCGCAAAGAGCCGGTCACGCCCTCCGGAGCGATCTTCCCTTCACACCCGGACCGGTCCACACTCATCATCATCTCCGTGTGTGTGGGCGCGCGTGTGCGTGTATGCGTGCGTGCGCGCGCGTCCGAGCGTGTGTATCCCCCTTCCCTTCTGTTTATTCTCTCTGCAGCTCGCGCTCTATCCGGCGTGTCGTCATGTCTGTCGCGTGGTTCCGATGATATCTCCAAAGCAAAAAAAGAACCGGAACCAGAGCCGGTACATCACTGTTCATTTCATCTCTCTGTTTCTGTGTCTAGGGAGCAGGAATGTCAGAAGCGCTCGAGCTCGGGATGCCGATTGCGTCTCTAGTGAGACTCTTGGAACAAAACACCGCCCACATCTGAAGCACTAACCCCGCCCGCATCTCAGTTTATACCATTAACTATAAGAATAAAATTAAATAATCTCTCGAATATGATAATAATGATTATTGTCATAAAGTCCCCTGGTGGTCTAGTGGTTAGGGTGCAGCGCTCGCACCGCTGCTACCCGGGTTCGATCCCCGATCAGGGAACCATCCCCAGCCACTCTCAGTGCCGGTCCCAAGCCCGGATATATTGGGGAGGGTTGCGTTAGTAAGGGCATCCAGCGTAAAAACATGTGCCAAATCAAACGTGCAGTGGATCCGCTGTGGCGACCCCTAATGGGGGAAGCCGAAAGAAAGTTTATTGTCATAAAGTAGGATGTGCAACTGTAATGCACGAGTTTACATGTCGAATGTACACTACCGAACTAAATCTTTAGGCAGGTGTGAAGAAATGCTGTAAATTAAAAAGTTCATAATGTATTTTTTATCAATTAACAAAATGAAAAGTAAATGAACAGATGATATTTCCAATCAAAACAATACTTGTGAAATTCTTCAATTTGTGAAGGCTTTTAATTCTTACACTCGCACAATTTGTACAATTGCACAAATTCTGGGATTTTGTAGAATCAGAGTCAGGTGTATGATTAACCAATTCTACCAAGCAGTGAAACAGAAACAGCTGTTTAGGAGCTTCAGACTGATTGAGAAACACTAGTCAGGTGAGGTTGTGGAAGAGAGTTTCATGTTTCAGGTCCTCCACCATTGCAAGACTGGGCACAGCAACAAGGCACACTGTAGTTTTACTGCATCAGCAAGTAGGCAAAGATCTCAAAGCAGACTGAAGTTTTAAGATGTGCTCTTCAAGTTATTTTTTTAAGAAGCACAAAGAAACAGGAGATGTTGAGAAGCATAGATGCAGAGGTCAGCCAAAGCAAACTTAATGCAGCACTTCCACATCAGAAAATGTCCAGCAGCACCAGCAGCAAAGAACTAATAGAAACCAGTGGTAACCAAAGAGACCCAGTTATACCCAACTACTGTCCTAAGAATTCTGGCTAGAAGTGGTCTTAATGGAAGAATCAAGGCCAAAATGCCAAACATCTGACATGGCAACAAGCTAAAGTGACTCAACTACACAGGAAAACAGGAAATAGGGGCAGAAATATGGCAGCAGATACTTTTGACTGATTCAAAATCTGAAATATTTGGCTGTAGCAGGGGACAGTTTGTTCACTGAAGGGCTGGAGAGCGATCCAATAATGAGTGTCTGTAGACAACAGTGAAGCATGGTGGAGGTTTCCCAAAAGTTTGGGGCTGCATTTCTGCTAATGTAGTTATTTATTAATTATTTATTATGCAGTACCATCAGGGAGGCACCTAACTGGCCCCAAATGTATTCTGCAGCAGGACCTGTAGCAGGACAACTACACAAAAAATACAGCCAAAGTCTTTAAAAAACTACCTTCAATGTAGAGAAGAACAAGGATGTACTCTGTGACCCCCACAGAGCCCTGATCTCAACATCACAGAGTCTGCCTGGGATTACCTGAAAAAGACAGAAGGATTTGAGGAGCCCACATCCACAGAAGATCTGTTGTTAATTATCTAAGATGTTCGGAACAAACTACCATCCTTCAAAAACTGTGTGCAAGTGTGTATAGAAGATTTGATGCTGTTTTGCAGGTTAAGGGTGGTTACACCAAATACTGATTTGATTTGGATTTCTCTTCTGTTCATTTACTTTCCAAATAAACATAAACATTTTGGTTAAGTAACTTTCTAGTTTTACTGACTTTGAAAGATCTAAACTTTTTACTCACTATAATTTAATTGACAAATTTTCAGTCCAAAAAGAGCTAGAACAAATTCTAACAACTTTGAGACAGTTGTACTTTTTCTAAAAATAATTACCTTCAATTTATTTGTCCATCAAATATGAATGGTTCTCCTACTTTATGACATGATACTGTCATTTTATTGGTTAACTAAAGATACCTTTTTTAAAAGATAGCTTTACTATTTTGTCTTATTTTTTAACCAACTTTTTGATCTTTCTTTTATTCTGTTATTCATGTTGAAATGGCTGTTGTGTTGTTGGTTAATGAAGTGTATCTATGTACTCCGCAAACACCGCACTGTAGGTTTAATATCCCTAATGATACATTATTCAACAATGTAGCATTATGGATATTAAACCTACAGTGCAGTGTTTCACCGGTAGATGGCACTACCGGATTGTACGTGACACACACTTACGTCATCACACCGCGACGCTTCATGCGGATGCTGTGCGTTGCTGAAGGACACTGTATGATAATTTTTCTGTTTGGAGGTAAGTTCTGTTAGCCTTTATTCCGTTTTTTTGTGCATGGAAATCTGTTGAAATGTGTAAATAAAGGAGAAGAGAAAAGCTGTGAGATGTGGAACTGAACAAAGCAGTTACAGGAGGAAATTATTACAGTGAGTTGCTGTATGAGCAAATATAAATACAATTATCTATATATCTTTTTTATTTGTATTTTTTTTATAATACAGCACCTTTCTCTAAATTCATTATCAGAATAATTCGTGTCCTGGTTAAAAAAAAAAAGTCACATTATCACCATCACTGATTTTTATAAAAATTTTTTAATTTTATTGCCCAATGTATCAAATTGTAAATTGTACACAAAGTAAGTGTAAAAGTACATAAAAAATTAAAATACAGGACAAATGTGAAAAGAAAGTTTTCATTAAATGTTAAATATAGCAAATCACCAATTATAAATAAATTACAGAATGTAAACCTAAAAATGAACAAAATGAATTAAAAGGTTAGTACAGGTTTATTGTCTTACCAGATTTCAAATTCTTTAAGGATTAAATCTCTTCCATTGATTGACATTAATTTTATCTGGACTTGCTTTTCAAAAAAAAAAAAAAAAAAAAAAGAATAAGAATAAGGGATTTTAATGAATAAATTTACTAATTTGAAAAATATGAGATTTGGCAAGCAGTAATAAGAGATTATAAAAAAAAAAAAATGTGCTCAGCTCTTGTCTTTTTCCATTTTATAGAAACCAAACAACTTATCCTTAAAGAATAAAGAGAAATCTGAAAGCTAGTTAGAGTTTAAACATTTAGAAAATTCAATCAAAAATAAGAAGACAAATCCCCAAAATTATAAAGAGCAGATTCATTAGGGGAAGCACAAAAGGAACAGCTGGTGTATATGTCTGACTTAAATCTCTTTAACTATGTTTTTGTGTTATGTGTGTGTGTGTGTGTGTGTGTGTGTGTGTGTGTGGGTGTTTGTGTGTGGGTGTGTGTGTTTACAGCAGGTTGAGGTTCTCATGGTGAAATGTCGGTGGCGTCTCTATGTCATGCTCTCAGAGCATTTTCTCTCAGCTCCAGAGTTCTTTCATCTCCGGTGAGAACTGATCTCTCTTCCTCCCCCTCTCCCCTGCCCTCCCCTCTCTCCTTCTCCCTCATATACAGTATGTATATGTTTATATGTATAATTAATATATACTGTTTGCCCTTTTGTAGTTGTGCCCCCCCCTTGCTGTGAGAGGTGTAGTGGGTGCAGCCACCCTGTTAAGACCACACCCTATTCGCTTCTTTACCACCACCATGCCCCGACCCCAAAACAGGACACATTGGAAACAGACGGAAAAATACACCATCCGGCCAATTGGAGTCAAGAAGACTGGAGGGAGGGACTACACAGGTACACCTGTCTTACCCTCTCACCTGTCTTCTCTCTTGACTTTCTGTCTCTACCTCTTACTCGACTCACTCAGCCTTGTGTGTGTGTGTGTGTGTGTGTGTGTGTGTGTGTGTGTGTGTGTGTGTGTGTGTGTGAGTGTGTGTGTGTGTGTGTGTGAGAGAGAGAGAGAGAGAAAGCAATAAGACAGTAAGAGACTATCTGTGTGCATGACACAGGGTTAAACATGGGACTGCTCCTGATCTGCCCTTAGTAGTGCATATGTTTAGGGAGTATGGAACGGAATTTCAGATTCTAGAGCCCTTTAGAAGTAATGTGATCGGTCCTGAATAACTTTGTGTTTGAGGCATGACAGACAGACAGCCAGGGTATTGGTGCACTCTAAAAGGCCAACTTTATTGCTTTCAGTGTGTGTGCATGTACCTGTGCTCTGATGGTCATGTCCTAATCCAATGTGTAACCTGTAGGGAAGATTGTGAGGCAGGGCATCGGAGGGGGCCACAAGCAGAGGTACAGGATGATTGACTTTCAGCGCCTGCATTTCGAACTAGGGAAAGAGAAGGGCACTCAATTCGAGGAGAGAGTCATTGAAGTGCGATACGATCCCTGCAGGTACACACACAAACACACACAGGCACAGGAACACACAGCAAGCTTCATGCTGCACACTAACCACTTTGCACTAATCACTACACACTACAAACACACACACAGATGCAGGGGCACACAATATGCTTCATGCTACACACTAATCAATACACACTACAGACACAGGGACACACTACACGCTTCATGCTACACACTGCACACTAACCTCTTTTTTGCACTAATCATATGTGTATATATATATATATATATATGTATACAGTACAGACCAAAAGGTTGGACACACCTTCTCATTCAAAGAGTTTTCTTTATTTTCATGACTATGAAAATTGTAGATTCACACTGAAGGCATCAAAACTATGAATTAACACGTGGAATTATATACATAACAAAAAAGTGTGAAACAACTGAAATATGTCATATTCTAGGTTCTTCAAAGTAGCCACCCTTTGCTTTGATTACTGCTTTGCACACTCTTGGCAAGAGGTAGTCACCTGAAATGGTCTTCCAACAGTCTTGAAGGAGTTCCCCGAGAGATGCTTGGCACTTGTTGGCCCTTTTGCTTTCACTCTGCGGTCCAGCTCACCCTTAAACCATCTCGATTGGGTTCAGGTCCGGTGACTCTGGAGGCCAGGTCATCTGGCGCAACACCCCATCACTCTCCTTCTTGGTCAAATAGCCCTTGATGCCTTCAGTGTGAATCAACAATTTTCATAGTCATGAAAATAAAGAAAACTCTTTGAATGAGAAGGTGTGTCCAAACTTTTGGTCTGTACTGTATATACACACACATATATACAGGTAGTCGTCGACTTACGACCTATGCGACTTACGACCGTTTAACTTTACGACCACAATTGCTGCCCGCGGTGTGCATAATTTCCGGCATAATTTCACAGTGCTGTACATATAGCCTTCTCTACTTATGACCAAATTGTGTTACGAATGATCTGTCGGTCCCGATCGTGGTCGTAAGTCGACGACTACCTGTATATATATATTAGACAGTGACACATTGTGATAACGAGATGTGTTCTTTAGGTCAGGTGATATTGCCCTGGTTGCTGGGGGAAACCGTAAGCGTTGGATCATCGCCACAGAGAACATGAAGGTCGGTGACCTGATTAAAAGCTCGTCTGTGATTGGTCGGATGGCTGTGTTGGCAAACGAGGGTGACGCCCACCCACTAGGAGCACTTCCTGTAGGAACTCTGATCAATAACCTGGAGCTCCACCCGGGGAAAGGAGCACAGTACATCCGTGCAGCAGGTGTGTGTGTGTGTGTGCGCGTGTGTGTGTCTCTGTAAGAGTACAATATATCTGCATGTTGCATGTGTGTGTGTGTGTGTGAGACTATTTTTAATGTGTGTGTGTGTGTGTGTTAAGGGACATGTGGTGTTCTCCTTCGTAAAGTGAACGGAACTGCAATTATTCAGTTGCCTTCAAAACAGCAGATTCAGGTAAGCCCTGCACACAGTCACATGACCCAGGTCTCTTCTCTGATTGGTCTTGTACAGAAGATTCCACTAGAGGGTGCAGCTGCTCTCTGTTTGTCTCTCTGTCTATTTGTCTATCTCTCTGGTTCTCTTTCTGTCTGTTTGTTTGTTTCTCTGTCTGCTTCATTCTGGGTCTATATGGCTGTTTCTCTGTCTGTCTGTCTGTCTGGCAGTCTCTGTATGTTGGTCTCTCTGCCTGTCTCTGTTTGTCTCTCTGTTTGTTTGTCTGTCTGTCTGTCTGTCTGTTTGTCTCCGTCTAGCAGCCTCTCTCTCTAGCGATCTCTGTCCGTATCTCACTCTGGCTGTCTCTGTCTGGCTGTTTTTCTGTCTTATTAATGAATGTTTTTGAACTTTTGCTCTCTGAAACCCTGATGCTGTCTCTCTGCAGGTGTGTGAGACATGTGTGGCGACAGTGGGCCGTGTGTCAAATGTAGACCATAATAAGCGAATAATAGGGAAGGCAGGAAGAAACCGCTGGCTTGGAATTAGACCGTCCAGTGGACTGTGGAAGAGAAAGGGTGGATGGGCAGGGCGTAAGATCAGACCCCTCCCCCCACTGAAGAGTTATGTCAACCTGCCTTCTGTCTCTGTACAGCCATGATACACACAATTGTGAGAGTGAGTGTGAGAGCAAGCAAGTGTATTATAAACAGAACATGTTAAAGTGTAAAATAAATAAATAGATAAATTTATAATTCTGCATTGTTGGTTATAAATCAGTAAATGTGAGTGTTGATCATGTGATCAGTAAATGTGTGAGTACTGAACGTGTGATCAGTAAATGTGTGAGTACTGAACGTGTGATCAGTAAACGTGAGTAATGATCATGTGATCAATAAATGTGTGTTGATCATGTAATCAGTAAACGTGTGTGGTGATCATGTGATCATGTACTAATGGATCTGACCCAACGTCAGCTTTTATACAAATGTGTGAGTCTCAAGATTTCGATTACATAAATCTCCACTTCATCTGAATGTTTCCAGTCTTCTACTTTTTACTCACTGTACAACATACAACTTTATCTGAAATAACGCACAAAAAGAAACATCTGTTAACCAGCATTGTTTATTTCAAATGTGATAAAAAAATATCTAAATGATTCATCAGAATATTTTAAATAAGGAAACAGGCCTGGAGAAACATGACAAAAAAAAAACTGGATTATAATGATGTTTCCAACTCTGTATTTTCTTTAATTAGTATCTAACATGTCTTCAGTCCTGTAATGCAAAGGAGGGACATGGGGTATATCGGTAAAAAAATGCTGAGGATGGAGCCACCAGGAAGAAGAAAAAGAGGAAGACCAAGGAGGAGGTTTATGGATGTGGTGAGGGAAGACATGCAGGTAGTTGATTTGAAAGAGGCAGATGTAGAGGACAGTCGGGTATGGAGACGGATGATCTGCTGTGGCGACCCCTAAATGGGAGAAGCTGAAAGAAGAAGAACATATAGTTCTGATAGACAGGAACGGTGATTGATAATGATCACAATGAGTAGTTCACTGTAACACCACAGACACCAGGGGGCGCTCTGACACCACTTCCTTTATAACAGGAAAAATTGCACAGTCTCTCTCTCTCTCTCTCTCTCTCTCTCTCTCTCTCTCTCTCTCTCTCTCTCGGGTTCTGTCCAGGTGAGTGATTGTGGAGATAAACCCGTCTCTCACTCCTGACCTGTGAGCCAGATCTTCACTGTGTTCCAATTCTATTTTTACCACTTTCCCCATCCACTTACCTCAGTGTGGAATCCTATTGGCTGCCATCTTAAATAGTAAGTAGTAAAAAGCTGTCAGCTTGACTGTAGTAGAGATAGATCAGAGAGAGAGCATTTGGCACAGCAAGTGGTGCAAAAAATAAAATGAACTTGAAGATTCCCCAATTGCACACAAAGAACAGAGGAGACATGTTAGAGGAAGAATATGTGACACTTGCAGCATATATATTAAAAGCTCACAATAAACCACTTGTGTGTGTGTGTGTGACTGTAAAGATATTAGGTGTGTTGTAGATCAGTGGGCCCCGGGCCCTGGGTCAATTGGTACCGGGCCGCACAGAAAGAATACATAACTTACATTATTTTCGTTTTATTTATTATCTGATTCTGAATTATGTTTAATTTTGGAAAATTATCGGACTCTCTCCGCCACATCAGTCTATGACTCACTCTTGATGCATGTGATGATGCCTCGGTCACATGTCTTACCTCCATCCGATCCCTTCTTAAAGTGGCTGCTCCGGCCGCTAACACATAATACATTACCGCTAAACTGAACCCCCGCCCCCAATATTATCTGACATTAATCCTGTCCGAGGTGTAAAAAAGGTTGGGGACCACTGTTGTAGATGATCGGTGATAAATACAGATTTGTGTATGTGTGCCTTGGTATCTGGGAGACATGATTGTGATCTGATCACTGGACTCTGGGATCATATAGTCATATCACATCTGGAGTGTGTGTAAATTTGTAAAAGAGAGAAACATCAGGATAGAGCTCTCTGAGACTTGGCTAACAGAACACACTACCTGATTAACAACAGATCCCAATGAGATCTGTGATGTAGCAGACGTTTAATACACAGCCTGAATCCTGAACAGTTGATGAAAATTCGAGTGTGTTATCGGCGTTAGAGTTTGTAACGGTTCCCACGGAAACACAGTTAATTTTTTATTACCTACAACAGACAAGAAGCTCAGAGTTTTATAGGAACTCGCCTGTTCTCATTTATCACTCATAGCTCTACTGCTTCTTTCAGGCTTCCACAAAGAGGGGCACATGAGCAGTACAGGGTTCCAAATAGTGTGTGTGTGTGTGTGTGTGTGTGTGTGTGTGTGTGTAAGAGAGAGACATTTTCTCTTTCTCTCTCTCTCTCTCTCTCTCTCTCTCTCTCTCTTACACACACACACACACAAAGAACAAAGAGGATGTGTTGTAGGTCATGTGTCTGTTGCAGCATAAATATAAAAAATCTTACAATCAATGTCTAGTCTGTGTGTCTGTCTATTTGTCGTTCTGTTTTTCTTTCTCCCTGTCTGTGGGTCTGTCACTCTATCTTTCTCCCTATCTCTCTGTCTGTCTGTCTGTTTCTCTGTTTTGCTGGTTCCCTTTGTCTGTCTGTCTCCCAATCTCCTATCCCAGTCTCCCTTCCCAGACTCCCTTCCCTGTCTGTCTGTCTGTCTGTCTCACTCTCTGTCTCCATCTGTGTTACCGCCCACTATTTGCCCTATGATGGCCACTCCGCCTGAAAAGCTATAGCTCAGCTATACTTAAGTAAAAATAGAAATATCAATTAATAATAAATAAATAACAATAATAAATATGAACCCTGCACTGTTATTTGATGCATGCATAACTCCCTTATACAATTTGTAGGTCGCAACACATGCTTTTTATGTGTGATGTATAACTTGAGATCGATTAGTTAGATTTCATTAGTTACATTAAAGTAGCTAATTGTGTAACTATTAGGTTTAGTAAGAAACATGACAACCAGTACATTACACCATGACAGCAGCAGCTCTGTGCAAGACTGCAGTGTTAAACAGCATGAGATGTGACAGTGTGGATGAAAATCTGCTCATTGTTTATGAACTCTCCAGAATAAAACCTCTCTCATGCAATTCTGTTAAAATCTTATAAAAATTTTATTATTTGCTTTACATGTGTAATACAAACAGAGCCATCTTATTTATTCTTTATCACTGCATTATCTGTGCAAAGCTGCTTTGAGACAATGTTCATTGTTAAAAGCGCTATACAAGTAAAAATGTTTTAAATGTTTTGAATTGAATACAGACATCTGTACATGAAGGTGGCATATGGGGATTGGGTTTGGTCTATCCTGTGTAGTGCAAAATGGACAAGTGTATATAAATCTCAAACATTTACAACACTTAAAAAACTTTCTTTCGGCTTCTCCCATTAGGGGTCGCCACAGTGGATCATCCGCATGTTTGATTTGGCACGTTTTTTTATGCTGGATGCCCTTCCTAACGCAACCCTCCCCATTTATCCGGGCTTGGGACCGGCACTAAGAGTGGCTGGGGTTGGTTCCCTGACTGGGGATCGAACCCAGGCCTCAGCGGTGAGAGCGCCGCATCCTAACCACTAGCCCACCAGGGACCCCCAAACATTTACAACATTTAAAAAGTAAAAAAAAATAGGCCATTATAATGTGCGATTTTAGTGCAGACCAACATTTTCAAACAGTACAAGCATTGAAGGTGGTGTAATATGTGAATTCTGTAAACTATCCTATACTTCAACACCAATCATTAGACTGCAAATCTATAAATCAAAACAGGCCAAGGAGAAGCAGGGACATACAATGCTGGAGATGGGAACAGAAACACAGGAAACAAAAAGCACATTTTATCTACATAAAAGAAGTAATTGTTGCTGTGTAGTTGTCCCTGTGTTGTGATCTGCTCCTGCTAACTGGAAAAGTGCTGAGCACTATGGGTAATACATTTCTTGGGCATAAGTACCTTCCCTCTTTAAAACAAATTAACCATCCCTTTTACATTCACACTGTTGTTCATTTGAATTTAACTGTATAAGCTGTCCCTACTAAACCTACTATCTTCCTATACTTAAAGCTAAATTGGTTGCTTAAATATAGCCAGGGTTCACTTCATTTCCTTCCAGTTCCACTCCAGCAAATTGTGACACGGTTTGGCTATCAGCTGAGACTCTGCACCTCAGCTGGCGGTAGTTTCCGAGGTGTGCATTTCTTTACTCGGATGTGATGTAATTCAATCCAGTTCAGTTCAGTTTTATTTGTATAGCACTTTTAACAATGGACATTGTGCAAAATTAGTGCAAAAAAGCTTTTGGTACATTGAGATTAGACTACTGTAATGTTTTACTGTCTGCATGTTTTAGTAGGTGCATTAATAAGTGGTAAAAAAATATTACTACTGACGTATAAAGCATTTTACTGTCCCGCCGTATCTGAGTGAAGTTCTGTACCATTATGATCCCCCGTGCCTATTTAGATCCAAAAGTGCAGGCTATTTGTTGGTACCTCAAATAAGGAAGACTACAGCAGAGGGCAGATCTTTCTCTTATAAAGCCCAACAGCTATGGAACAGCCTTTCAGTTAGTGTTCGGGACTTAGACACAGTCTCAGTAGGTGCGTTTACATGGAGCATTGTAATCTGTTTAAAAGTCCAATCCGAATGGGGTGATGAGAATGAATGAGAATGAAAAGGCTTCATGTAAACACCTCAATTGGAATAAAAATGCCAGAACAGAATGAAATTGTAATCGGTTTGAGGGCGAAATTTTTCGCCACAACATGGTATTCTGCACAGCTTCCGAATTTGTATAATATGATTGAGACACACATAATTAGGGGGAATTGGACTTCTTGCGGTCTTTGCTTCTGGGGCCATAAATCCTTCTACCAGCCAACACAAACCTGTGAATGACCGGTGACTCATGTAAAAGTTTAGTTTCCATTCCAGGTCACCCCTCCAGCAATACAATCCCACCAGTCCTTACTAAGGACCTTCAGGATAAAGGGGTGATGAGATGCTCTGTATAGACGCACCGCCACCAAAATACGTCTTTTTCTCAGACCTTCCAGCAATAGTCTTCCCACAAATTCACGCTGTTGCTTTATTAAGAGCAACACTTTGCATAAAAATAGCACGCATGAGAAAAAATGTAACCCCATGTTTCGGCAAACAAGCTAATGTGCGCATGTCACAAAGTCATTCCGATTAAACACACGAGCACATGTAAACACCATATCGGATTATATAACATCTCATGTAAACAGCCCACCGAATCTTTTAATCAGAGTGATTTTAATCAAAATGACAAAAAAAATGCACATGTAAACGTGGCTACTGGCTGAAAACATATGTATTTATTCAAGAATTTTATCAGTTGATTTTTCTTAGGTAAAGGGCAGAACTGGAGGGCTCATGAATATGATCATATCTATGAACATGACTGTTCAGTGAACTGGAATATTTGGATGCTGTCATCTCATGAATCTGCCCACTGCATCCCAGCCAAATAGGATTCTCTTAGTTTGAAGGCCACTCTGTGCAGCTGAGAATGTTTCACGTTAATAGCCTGGGGATCCATGAAATTATGGAATGACACAGGATCTTTGAGGATGGATTTGGACTGTAATTAATATCAACAGTCTGCCACAATGACTGAAGACTACAGGTTGCATTTAATCACCATTACTGTACACCTTAACATCATTTAACTGTAATAAATGGACGTCTGGTGGCACCCAGCTTCCCCCTTGTGTCTGGTTCCTCTTAAGGTTTCTTCTTTAGGCCATCTCAGGGAGTTTTTAATTGCACTGGCTTGCTCATTAGGGACAAACTTACACAAATAAATAACTATCTTATAATAAGAAGTACACAGAAACTACTCAGTTACAATAATGTGAGGGAACATAATCTGTTACTTTTACCTTCATCCACCCTAATCATTCCCTGATCCACCCTGATTCACACTGATCCATCCTGAGCTACCCTCATCTACCCTGGTTTACCCTTATCCATCCTGATCCACTCTGGTTCACCCTGATCCACCCTGGTTTACCATGATCTACCTTGGTTCACCCTGATTCACCCTGTTTAATCCTGATCCACCCTGTTTTACCCTAATTCACACTTTTCATTTAATTGTTTTTTTATTTCATTTTTATTTGTATAGCGTTTTTAAAAATGAACATTGTCTCAGAGCAGATTTTCACAGATGATGCGTTAATAAAGAATGAATAAGATTCTTTTTTTTTATACATTATTACATTATTATAATTTATACATTATTGTTTTTATAATTGTAAGTTGGTCCCTAATGAGCAAGCTGGTGGTGACTGTGGCAAGGAAAAACTCCCTGAGCTGCTATAATTAATGGTTCACCTGATTTACACTGATCCATCCTGATCCACCATGATTTACCCTAATACACCCTGATTCAATTTAATTCAGTTAATTTTTTTTGTATAGCACTTTCAACAATGAATATTGTTTCAAAGCAGCTTTACACAGATAATGTGATAAGAAAGAATTAATAAGGTTGTTCTTTATAAGTGTAAGTTTGTCCCTAATGAGCAAGCCAGTGGCAACTGTGGCAAGGAAAAACTTACTGAGATGGCATAAGGAAGAAACCTTGAGAGGAACCAGACTTAATCGGGAACTCATCCTCATCTGGGTGGGCCCGAATGTACATTTATTACAGCTTAATGATGTTGAGGTGTGCAGTGATGGTCCACCCTGGTTCACCGTAATTCAACTTAATTCACCCTGATTCACCCTGATCCACCCTAATCCACCCTGATTAACCCTGATCCACTCTGACTCACCCTGATTCACCTTAATCCATCCTGTTCCAACATGATTAACCCTGATTCAACCTGATCCACCCTGATGCACCTTGGTTCACCCTAATCCAACCTGATCCACCCAGATTCACCTGGATCCACACTGGTTCACCTTAATCCACTCTGATTTACTTTGGTACATACTTATTTACCCAAATCAACCTTGATCTACCTTGGTTTACCCTGCTTCACCCTGGCCCATCCTTGGTTCACCCTGATCCTCTCTGATCCACCCTGGTTCAACCTGATCCACCCATGGTTTACCCTGATCCTCTCTGATCCACCCTGGTTCACCCTGATCCATCTTGATTCACCCTGATTCACTTTAATCCACCATCATTTACCCTGATTCGCCTTGATCCACCCTGATCCATCTTGATTCACCCTGATCCACTTTGATCCACCCTGATCTACCCCGGTTTACCCTGAGCCACCTTAGTTCACCCTGATTCACCCTTTTAATTTAATTTAATTAAATTTTTTAATTTGTATAGCATTTTTTTTAATGGACATTGTCTCAAAGCAGCTTTACACAGAAAATGCGTTAATAAAGAATGAATAAGATTGTTTTTTATACATCATTACATTATTATACATTATACATTATTGTTTTTATAATTGTAAGTTGGTCCCTAATGAGCAAGTCTGCAGGTCACAGGAATGATATCAGTGTGAATCATACGACATAAGTGCTATCATCACACACACACACGCACGCACACACACACACAATCTAAAGCATGCACAGTCATCTCTTTTTCTTGCATTCTTTCATCTCTCCCGCTCTGAGACAATCAGACTGATAAAGGGAGATAAAAAGGAGCAAAGTCATTTGTAGAAGGATACAGTGAATGTTCTGGAAATGCAATTAATAAAATAAATACTCAGACTCTATTCCTGAGTTTAACAATCAGAGAGTTTTCCTGCAGAGCTAAGGGATTAGAGTAAATTATTCTCCGACTGTCAGTATGATTGGAAACACACAAGACACCGTCAGTGCTGAGTTGATCCTGTCCTGTCCTAAATGTCTGAGTGAGCGAGTGTCATTCACACTCCTGATGATAATAGATTTAGATCATAATGAGACACTGCAGGATTTTGGACATGGTGTCTACACAGCAATCCACACGGACACTGAGGTAGTGTTCCTGCACATCAGCACTGTCCTGAAGCCATCCATGTCTCATAGGATTAGCACCTGGACTTCTGCCCTCAGGACTGACATGTATTCTTGAATAGAGAGAGTCTCAGGTATTATTTCCTCTCAGTTTTACACTTATTAAAAAATACAGTGGTGTGAAAAAGTGTTTTTCAGTGCCTCACAGTGTTACACTGGGATGGAAAAAGTCTAACATGGTCTTGAACACATGTTTTCCTTTCTGTTTGTTGCTGTTCACCTACTCGCCTAGTAGTTTTAGATTAAACAGTTTGATGTCTTTCTCCAGGAGAATATCTATGCTCTAAAAAGGATGATAAACATTAGTAATATTCAATTTCTGGAGCAAAACCTTTTTTTTTTATAGACAGTGCTCGAATTGAGTCAAGTCTTATGAGGGGTCCCCAGTTGTGTAATTCATATACAGTGGTGTGACAAAGTGTTCACTGCCCCCTTCCTGATTTCTTTTTTTTTTTTTTGCATGTTTTTTCACACTTTTAATGTTTAAAACAAAATCCAAAACTACATGGCCCTTTGTGAAAAAAAAGTGTTAAATATTGTCAGGGTTTATCACACCTGAGTTACAGTTGTATGCAAAAGGAACATAGTGAGGAAATGGAAGACCACAGGCACAGTTCTTGTTCTTGAGAATAACGTTGAGGAATCAGTCACAAAGTTGAAGTTACGCCTGGGCTGGATATTTTAACAAGACAACAACCCAAAACACTGCTCCAAATCTACTCGGGCATTTATGCAGAGGAACAAGTACAATGTTCTGGAATGGCCATCCCAGTCCCCAGACCTGAATGTCATTGATCGGCAACCATCAAACCTAACCAAACTGGAGATGTTTTGTAAGGAGGAATGGTCCAAAATACATTTATCCAGAATCCAGACACTCATTACAGGCTATAGGAAGTGTCTAGAGGCTGTTATTTCTGCTAAAGGAGGCTCTACTAAATATTGATGTGATTTTTCTGTTGGGGTGCCCAAATTTATATCACCTGTCGTTTTGATGCATATTGCGCATTTTCTGTTAATCCAATAAACCTCATTTCACTACTGAAATATTACTGTGTCCTTCAGTTATTTGATAGATCAAAATGAAATTGCTGATCTAAACACCCAAATATATATATATATATATATATATATATATATATATATATATATATATATATATATATATAAATGAAAATCATGGACATTGTCAGTGGTTCCTAAACTTTTGCATACAACTGTAAATTCCTCTAGTCACACCCAGGCCTGATTTCTGCCACACCTGTTCGCAATCAAGACATCTCTTAAAAAGGACCTGCCTGACAAAGTGAAGTAGACCAAAAGATCCTCAAAAGCTAGAAATCATGCAGAGATCCAAAGAAATTCAGAAACAAATGTAAAATAAAATAATTGAGATTTATCAGTCTGGAAAGGGTTATAAAGCCATTTCTAAAGCTAAGGGGCTCCAGCTAACCACAGTGAGAGCCATTATTCACAAATGACAAAAACATGGAACAGTGGAGAACCTTCCCAAGCCAGCTGACCAAAATTACCCCAAAAGCACAGTGACGACTCATCCAAGAGGTCACAAAAAACCACAGAAGACTCCTCCATAAGAAAGAGACTGGGCAAAAATGGTCTGCATGGCAGAGTTCCAAGACGAAAACCGCTGTGAGCAAAAAGAACATAAAGGCTTGTCTTAGTTTTGCCAGAAAAGATCTTGATGATCCCCAAGACTTTTGGGAAAATACTATGTGGACTGACCAGACAAAAGTTGAACTTTTTGGAAGGTGTGTGTCCAATTACGTTGTAAAATAACACTGCATTTCAGAAAAAGAACATCATACCAACAGTAAAATATGCTGGTAGTAGTGTGATGGTCTGGGGCTGTTTTGCTGCTTCAGGACCTGGAAGACTTTCTGTGATAAATGGAACCATGAATTCTGCTGTTTACCAAAAAATCCTGAAGGAAAATAACCGGATAACCTTCGTGACTTCAAGCTAAAGCGATCTTGGTTTCTGCAGCAGGACAATGATCCAAAACACACCAGCAAGTCCACCTCTGAATGACTGAAGAAAAACAAAATAAAGATTTTGGAGTGGCCTAGTCAAAGTCCTGACCTAAATCCTATTAAGATGCTGTGGCATGACCTTAAAAAAGCCGTTCATGCTCGAAAAACCCTCCAATGTGGCTGAATTACAACAATTCTGCATAGATGAGTGGACCAAAATTCCTCCACAGTGCTGTAAGAGACTCATTGCAAGTTAATGCAAATGTTTGATTGCAGTTGTTGCTGCTAAGGGTGGCCCAACCAGTTATTAGGTTTAGGGGCAAACACCTTTTCACACAGGGCCTTTGGATTTTGTTTTCCCTTAATAATAAAAACCTTCATTTAAAAACTGCAAGTTGTTTTCTCTCAATTCGAGCACTGGTTATAGAAAAAATACAGAAGCCACGGTTTTCTTTCAGTTTTTTGAAGTGTTTGTGTTTTTGATTTTTTTTTTTTTAAAGAAGCAATTTCCTGTTCCGGTCTGAAACCTCCTTGCCAAATATCTGCTCTATCAGTACAGAGACAAGAAGGTGAGTGGTGGAGAAGCTATTGGAGGTCACTGCAGTGAGCTGAATAAAAAGTACATAGAAATGTATTAATCGAGCATTATTTTCTTTAAATCTCCTTTCATGGTGATGTTATTCCTGTGTACAGACCGAGTTTGACAGTCAACAGAAAGGGAGAAAGAAGGGGTGGGGCCATCAGAAGGATGGAGAAATAGTGGGGAGGCAATCTGGGATGGACATCAAAGGGCAGGGTCTGTCGAGTTATGTGGGAATTTTACACATCAGTATCTGCTTCTAACTCGAAAAGAGCATTAATCAACAACAGGGGACACAGGAACAACTCCAAATCACTTTTTAGCTCTTGTATTTGGTAGTTTGTACAGGCTTACAGAGATTGTTCAATTCAGCTCAAGCAGAGTGAATTAGGTTGACAACCTTGAAGAAGGAAACACAAAACAAAAGGAAACAAAGCAAAATAAAATGAATAAAATAATGCTAATAAAGATAGGCATTCACTTATCTGTAAACAAACCTAACATAAACAGAGATTGTCCCATATAAACTGCCTCGATGTCAAACAAACTGTTCATTTGCATACTAGCTTGTTTCAGCCGTTATTTAAGCAGAGCATTAATATTCTAGGTATTCTATTTAAACAAACAAGTGGTATGTCCGCACTTTGTATTTCTTTAAGAACACAAACTATGTACCGTACATTTAGATATTAACCAATACACAACTATTCTCCGTATTGCACATTATTAAAATAAAATAACACAAAATTTAGTGGCAATTAGTCTTTAGATAGAGACTTCTTCATACCATCAGTGTCCCTGAGGTGACCATTTGCTGATGCGTTTTCCCTCTCATCGCATTTCCAAATTTCACTGCATTCTGAATCCGTGCGTGCACCTGCCATGCGAGTTTTTCTTCCGCGTCACTCGGCATTTTCCGACCCTTCTCGGCACTCGGTATTCTCCGTCTAATTAATTCAGGTCCGCAGTTTCGCCAATTCCTCGGATTTAAAGTCACGGTTTCGGTTCGCGTCTTAGCTTCACACCTCCCACTTGAGCTACTGGTTTTTAAACCCAAGTAGATCACACATTCACTCTTCTCTATGTTCTCCTGATTGTTCTTCTACAGGAATCAGGATGACTAACCGTCTCACATCCCTATGAAGAATGGTTGCAGGGATCTTGCTCATTTTCTTTCCTGAGATTTTCACATGATTAGGTTTCACACTTGAGACGGGGTAGCTTGAAAAGACTCTAACGTCCACATCTCTGACAACACCTTTATGATCAGCATTGACTTTGACCACCCTGGCCAACTTGTACTGACTTCTTATTGCGTTTTGGTCAGCTAACCACACCACGTCACCTATAGCAACATTCCGTTCCTTTGTGTGCCACTTGCTCCTTATAAACAAATTTGGACCTGCTAATTGACTCCATTCCTTCCAAAATTTGTTTACTTCTCCTTGAATGATTTTTAGTCTTTTGTAGGGATAGCCTACGAAATCAAAGTCACCTGGGTCTCCCTTGGTCCTGACCTTCCCAACAAGAGAGAATTCGGAGTGACATATTCAACGCAGTCCTCTCTACTTTGAGTTCTTGCATCAATAGGCCTCTCATTGGCCAAGTTGGCTGCCATGTAGAGGAATGTTTGGAATTCCCCCCATGTGAAAATACCATCACCTCCCAGATTGCGAAGGGCCCGTTTTACTACACGAACAGCAGCCTCTGCTGCACCATTCCTATGGGGGGAACTTGCAGGGTGGATCTTCCAATACCATTCAGTCCCATGCTTAGCAGCCTCTCCTTCCAGCTCAGATTTCTGTACCTTATCTAGGAACTTGTAGAGTTCTGTGAGAGCAGGCTTAGCTCCAACGAAATTTGAACCTGGGTCGGACCATAATTTTCTTGGGTGACCCCTCAGAGCTGTGAATCTCTGGTAGGCTAGTAGGAAACTCTCAGCAGACTGGTCACTCACAACGTCAGTGTGTATAGCCCTGGACGCCATGCAGCAGTATACAATCCCCCAGACTTTGAGCCGTACTCTTTTCCTCACCTCATCCTTCACTTCGTAAGGGCCAAACAGGTCCAAAGTTGTGAATTCGAAGGGCGCAGCTGGCCCTGCTCTTTCATGAGGAAGGTCACCCATGATCTGTTGGCATCTTTTCCCCCTTGCCTTCCTACATATCACACAGCTGTCAACTATCTTTTTAGCTAATCTCCTACCCTTAATCACCCATGCTTTTTTCCTCATTCTGAGAAGTGTTCCTGCCACCTCTTCATGATTTGCATTGTGGGCTTCAAGAGCTATTAACGTGGACACCCATGCATTGTAAGGAAGAATTGGGACTGCAACCCTTTCTTTATTAAAGATCTGGATTCTGCCGCCACAGACCAAGAGTCCTGAGTCTTCTCTGTATACAACCAGCCTGCTAAGAGTAGTGTCGGGAAAAGTCACACCCCTCTGAACTGCCAGAAAGAGCCCTCTTAGTGCATCCTCTTGCTCTCTTACAGTCAGCACAGCCTGTTTGGTCCCATTTTTCTGCATCAATTCTTGTTTTCCATTCTTCGGGTTTTGGCTCCTACATCTTAACCATTTCTTTATACCATGCCACACCCAGCCGATGACTCTGACTAATTTGCCTAGGTTACTAAATTTTTCCACATTTACTAGCTTTTTAACAACTAAGTCACTAGGTGTCCCTCTAGGTAAGTAGTCTTCAAGTCTTTCTTTTTCCGCCTCTCTCAGTTCCTTCTTTGTTTGAGCTCTTGTCAAAACTGCTGAAAATGTCTTCCTCTGAAGCTTACTGACCCTTTCTCTAGCATCAGCGGCAACCTCAGCAGCTGATTTCATTGGCCATTCCTCCACTGGAAGCCGAAGAAATTGTGGTCCTTTCTGCCATTCAGACTCTTCACAAAGATTTTCAGGTGTTCCACCCCTTGTGATAATGTCTGCTATATTAACATCCCCTGGGATCCACCACCAGTCATTTCCTTGCCCAGATTTTTGGATTTCCCCAATTCTATTCGCGAAGAATGTCTGATAGCCATAACTATCGCGTTGAATGGCCCCCAGTACAGTCTGACTGTCTACCAGGTGGAACCAGCGCTCAACTTCCATCCGGCCATGCTTCTCAAAATACCTTCTGAGACGTACAGCAAACACAGCAGCACAGATCTCTGCTTTCACAGCATCTCCCTTTTGGTCTAATGGCGTTAATTTGGCCTTGGACTCGACTAGCCTGACTTCTATCTGTTGATCCGTGTTCCACCTTAAGTACAACACAGCCCCATAAGATTTGTCACTGCCATCGGAAAATGTAATCCCCCAGGGTTTTCCTTGCCAACCAACTGGTGTGAGGCTTCTGTGAAATTTAAGTTCACCAAGCTGCACATACTCCTCAAACAGTTGGATGGCTTCCTCCCTGAGATTCGTAGAAAGTTCCTTGTCCCAAGTCTGTTGGGTTAAACTACCACCTCCTGCTTCCTGAAATGCTTTCCTGACAAGAATTGCACCCTTTTGTTTGGCAGGTGTGACAAGACCAATTGGATCATAGAGCCCAGCAACTTGGCTTAGCAGATGTCTTCTGGTTAAAGGGTTGGGTGTTTTCAGTCTCACTTCACTTCTAAGGAGGCCGTGGCCCATTCTCATTTTTTTCTTTCTTTTTGAGAAGTTAATGGAAGCCATGATATAGAGCTTGTCCTCCTCTACCAAGTATCCTGTTCCTAAAGCCTTGTTGTCTTCGTCCCTTAGCTGGTTTGGGAGCACGATTGTTTTACCTTGAGAGACAGAGCCCTCTGGATTACAAGTTTGTGCACCAGCTTCTTGCCTCCCACTTTGCCCCGACCAAACCCAAGGCTTGAGTGCAAATCCACCAGCTGCTAGAATCTCCTCAAGTCCATTTATTATCTCACTCAGTCTCTCCTGGTCATTGTGGGATGTAAGGATGTCATCCACATAACTGTCTTCCTCAAGGACCCTGCGCTCCTCCTTTAAATGAGCAAACTTGGTTAGTCTTGCCGTCTCATGCATAGCTAACTGAGCAATGCATCCAGCAGGGCGATCTCCGATGTTGACCCTTGTAATAGCGTGCATTTGCCTATCTCTTCTTCATTAGTGTCTCTCCAGAGGAATCTGTGAAGGTGCACTTCACGCTCCTCCAGCCACACAGAGTTGTACATCTTTTTTATATCTCCAAGAGCAGCAAAGACTCCCTTTCTGAACCTAATCAGGACTGCCCTGATTGGGTTGAGTACATCAGGTCCCTTTAGCAGGAGATCATTCATGCTCAGTCCTTTGAATTTTTGGCTACTATTCCAGACAAGCCGCACCGGAGTAGTAGTTGAGTGGGGATTTGGGGCGACCAGGTGACTTACATACCAAACGGCCCCTTTCCAACGATCAGTCTCTTCCTTGGTAAGCTTTTTTGCTGCCCCCCTTTCTACCATGTCATGTACTTGAGCTGCATAAATGCCCTGCCACTCAGGCACCATTCTGAGTTGTTTCTCTGTTCTCAAGAAAACAGCTTCCACTCCGCTTCTGTTGTATGGAAGGGTAATTGGGTCCTGAATCCATGGATACTTTGTATCCCAGTGTGGAGACCCGCTGTGGGAATCCTTCTCAACATAAGTGAGGCCTTCCCTTATGATCTCGAGTTCCTTCTCTTCTGCCAAGGTCATCTCCTTCCCTCCAGGTTGACAGTTTCCACAGCGGCAACCTCCACACTTTGGTTCGCAGGCTGCTCCAATACTCTCCCACTTCCACCACTCAAGAAACTCTCGATTACTTGCCAGTGAAATTTTTGTCTCAACACCAAGATCTATACTCCCTCGGATCATTTTACAAGGAGCGTCTGTTTTCTCGAGAACTTCCTCATACTTGACTGCAGCTGTCCTCATGGACCGAGCAAAATGCGTCTTGGACTCATACGCTGCTATATCCACCATCTCAAACAGGCCAGGGTGTGCTCCAGCAACTGTTTTTCCTAACGGGCTGTCCCACAGGACTAGATCTCCCACGATATTCAATCTTTGTGGTGCGAGTCTTCCTTCGCGATGGCTGATAAGAAGATCAATTTTTTCAGGTCTTTTCAATTCTACCAGGTTTACCTCCGGAAAGAATTCTTGTTGTTCTGGACTTACGCTTCTGTGGACCTTGGCAATCTCCTCCAAACCGTAGCAAACCAACTGGTGAGCTTTCTCTGTCCCTTTGGGAGTTTTGACTCTAATCCTGAGAAGGTACCTTTTTGTTTTTACTCTAGTGGCCATCTTGCCAACTCCATGAACCACCAGGGTAATTTTCTCACCTCTCAGCTTGAGCCTGTCAGCAGCTTCATGGGTGATGTAATTAGTGTCTGATGCCAGGTCGATTAAAGCACCAACTTTCTGTCCTGCATTTGTGGTTACCTCCATCAGCATCATTATAACAGGTAGCTCTTTCAGTCCACTTTCACCCAATAATCCTTTCTGGCCTTTCTCAGAGCAGTTTACCATCTTAGTTTTGTTAGTGAATGCTCTTTTGCACTTCCGCCAGTTCTGGAGAGAGTTCGCCAAGAATTCTTCCTGCTCATCTGTCAGTCTATTCTCTTTCTTACTATCTTCAATCACATATTTCCTTCACTCCCACTCTTGAATTCACCTTTTGGACAAAGGAAATAATGGTGGTCTGAGGAGGATCCTCTTTGCAACCTTTGTTCCTGCACAGATAGCTATTTCTACACCGTCCTCATTCTGTGACACCCTAAACACCTTTTGCATGCTCCCAGTCTTCTCACAATTGACGACTTCTCTGCTAGTTTTAGTTCTTTGAATTTTTTACAGAAGAAAATCTTGCCCTTATGTTTCTCTGATCCACATACGATGCACCCGTCCTCTACAGAAGCCTTCTTTGTCGTTTTGGTGAAAGCGTAGTTCCTTCTTTCTGGCTTTTCTGCTCTTTCTGATATTTTCAATTGCTCAAGCCTTTCAAGAATTTCTTCTTGTTTCTTTAGGAACTTTAATAGTGCATCAAAATGGTTCTCTGGTGTTATGCCATTTGCAGGATCTGTCATGTAAACAAGCCAGTCTCTTTTCACAAAGTCTGGTAACTTGCTCTCAATGGATTTTATTACAAGCGGATTTTTTATGGCACCAACGTTTCCGAGATCCGTGAGATCTGCCAGGGCTTTTTCTACCATTTGAATTAATTCTACAACCCTTCTTGGTTGATTTTCCTTCACTGCAGGGATTTTTTCCACCTCATCGACAATCTCCATGGCAATTGTTACTTTGTTACCATACCGGTTCTCTAACACCCTGAATATGTCAGCAGCACTGTTATAGGAAGATAGTCGGAGCTCCTTAGCGATCTTCTCATCAATGCTGTCCACCAGCTGGATCTTTTTAACCTCAGCTGACCCGGTGGGTTCACCTTGCTTTTGGAGACTTCCCCAGTCCCTTTTCCAGCGATAGAAATCTCTTCTATTGCCACTAAACGTCGGTAAACTTGTTGGTTTAATTCTGACCACTGGCATGATCTGTGCTGCGTGTGCTCCTGTATCCAGTTTTTCCCTCATACTAATTTCTGGTGCTCGTGCATCCTCAGCAGCTCTTCGTGCCCAGACAAATTCAGCTTTTCGCGCTTCAAGCTCGTTACTACGCTCTTTCAGTTTTCGTACACGACCCTCTAGAGCCTTTCTTTCAGTTGTGGGAGCCCATCTTTCCCAGTTTGAGAAAGCTCCTACTGCTTCTTTCACCAGTCGCATCAAGAGCTCCAGTTGCATTTCGTAGCTATCGTAGCCAACACCATCGACAGGTATAGAGGTTGTGCGATCGCAGGCTTTCTCTCCTTCAGAAACTGCGGCCAACACTTCATCCTGCCCGTATCTTTTCCAGAGATTATCTTGCACTATTTCACTGACTCTGTTATACCTTGCGTTACAGTCCTCCACAGTTTTCTTCAGGTCAGCTTCCTGCTGCACCGAAAGTAGTGCTAGTGCGCCATCTTCTTGGTTGGCTTCAATCTCTGCCAATAATCCAGCCTTATAATCATCATTGCTTTCAAAAACTCTTCTCGCTTCAAAAGAAAGCCTTCTGAATTCTTCCTTGAGCTCTGATTCTATCAGTCTATGTGCTTCTCTACAGAGGAAGTTGGCTTGCTTGGTGAAGCTGCTTTTTACAGAAGTTCTCTCCCTTTTCAGTTGCTCAACTGTTTTCCCTAATGCTTCTTCAGCCATTTTGCTTTATATGTGATTCACTTAACTCCTATGTGTCAGCAGCACTTTGTCTTTGGACTTTTCTAAGCCGTTGATCTTTTCGTCTTCGCCGCTACACATTTGGTTGTCAACTGTCGAGTTATGTGGGAATTTTACACATCAGTATCTGCTTCTAACTCGAAAAGAGCATTAATCAACAACAGGGGACACAGGGAACAACTCCAAATCACTTTTTAGCTCTTGTATTTGGTAGTTTGTACAGGCTTACAGAGATTGTTCAATTCAGCTCAAGCAGAGTGAATTAGGTTGACAACCTTGAAGAAGGAAACACAAAACAAAAGGAAACAAAGCAAAATAAAATGAATAAAATAATGCTAATAAAGATAGGCATTCACTTATCGGTAAACAAACCTAACATAAACAGAGATTGTCCCATATAAACTGCCTCGATGTCAAACAAACTCTTCATTTGCATACTAGCTTGTTTCAGCCGTTATTTAAGCAGAGCATTAATATACTAGGTATTCTATTTAAACAAACAAGTGGTATGTCCGCACTTTGTATTTCTTTAAGAACACAAACTATGTACCGTACATTTAGATATTAACCAATACACAACTATTCTCCGTATTGCACATTATTAAAATAAAATAACACAAAATTTAGTGGCAATTAGTCTTTAGATAGAGACTTCTTCATACCATCAGTGTCCCTGAGGTGACCATTTGCTGATGCGTTTTCCCTCTCATCGCATTTCCAAATTTCACTGCATTCTGAATCCGCGTGCGTGCACCTGCCATGCGAGTTTTTCTTCCGCGTCACTCGGCATTTTCCGACCCTTCTCGGCACTCGGTATTCTCCGTCTAATTAATTCAGGTCCGCAGTTTCGCCAATTCCTCGGATTTAAAGTCACGGTTTCGGTTCGCGTCTTAGCTTCACAGGGTCACCAGGGGCAAGAATAAATATAATATATATAAATAAGTATAAGTAAATATTAGTTTGAGAATAGAGTGCTTTGATATTTTCTTGTTATTCTGTGTGAAAGTCAATGAAATTCAATGAAATTCATTTTTATTTGTAGAGTTTGCCCCTAATAAGTGAGCCGGTAGTTACTGTGTGAAGGAAATACTCCCTGAGATGGTATGAGAAAGAACCTTTGGAGAAACTCAATCGGGAACTCATCCTCATCTGGGTGGGTCCCAATTGTCCATTTATTAGGTGTGTAGTGATTGTGACCAAGTGTGTCAAATGAAACCTGTAGTCCTGAGTCAGTGTAGCAGACTGTTGACAACAAGTACAGTCTAAATCCATTCTCATATGTTTTGTGTTGCTTCGTAATTTCATGAATTCCCCGGCCTTTAACCATTCCCAGCTGCACAGAGTGGCCTCCAATTGCAGATATCCTCGTTAAGAGGCAGGCCAGGACAAGTCCTTGATCATGTGAGGAATGAACACAGTAATGCCACTAAAAAACCTTATACAAAGAACCCTTACAGCAGACCGCTTCATTTCACTTAAAGAGTTTTTTAAAGAACCTTTTTGTTTTAGTGTAATAATGTTCCATGTTTTCCCTATGTGGGCTCTGTCCCAAATCACACAGCACTGAAAACAGTGTTACATCCACAGGAACCTCACAGAGCTGCTCGAATGTGCACTACTGTTCAGTGCGTCAGTATGGGACTCAGGTCTGGGACAACAGTGGCCTGTCGTCATGGTAACCTGGCTGTGCTGGCTACTAAACATTAATTACAGAGTGAAAAGGGAGAGAGAGAGAGAGAGAGAGAGAGAGAGAGAGAGAGAGAGAGAGAGAGAGAGAGAGAGAGAGAAAAAGCAGTGTTTGGAAGAAGGACAATAATAATGAATGTAAAACACTGAATTCACGGTAATTTAATTAATTCTAAAGATTTCTTGTTTATGAGATAAAGAACTCCACCACACACACAAACACAACTAAACACACACACACACACACACACACACACACACACACACACACATATACAGACACAAAGGCTTGTTAAAGAATTAATTCCATATAAAATGTAAATAATAGTGAAGAAGGGCAGCTGTGGTGCATTTCATCAGAAGGTCATTAGCAGAGATGCTCGTTAGCACCCACATGCTCGTTAGCAATTAATCTCCTCACATTCTTACTAATGAACGAAAACTCTTCATAGCACTAGAATATTCCTAACGATTCAATGACTTTCTACCACACCACAGACCAGGAGTCTGTAAATTCTGACTCTGTGTTAGTGTCATTAGATATGCGGAGATTAAACAACAGGTACATCAATGCTGTGATTAGCATAATTAATTCTGTGTTGCAGAATCACTGTTCTGCATGAAAACACCACACTGACTCCACAGTGATTCACAGAGTACACATTGACAGACAGGTTCTCAGAAAATCATCTTCAGTTTCCTGAGTTTTAGAGGATTTCTGTGTCTCGTCCATAAAGGATAGGTCTGGAGGGCTGGACTTCCTGTAGATGTATATTTCAATTAAATTATATTCAGTTTTTGTATGTATCCTGGAGGTAGACTGAGGGGAGGTATAATTCTTTTATTTTCTCCATTACTACTTTGAGGGGTAATTTTTGTATTATTATTTGTTTAATTTATGTAATCCCCTTTATTTTTGTTGTTTTTATTTTTATTTATTTTTATTTATTTTCTCTTCCTCTTTTAATTTTGTAGTTGAACCTTTTTCATATGTCATATGTTTTCATATTGTTCTGGTTTGGAATTGTTGGGGTGGGTGGGATGTTATTGTTATAAATTATAAAAGTGCAATTTTGCAATAAAATTCTTGGACAAAAAAAAAACATATTATATACAGTTTTGTTTGTACAGCACTTTTAACAATGGACATTGTCCCAAAGCAGCTTTACATATATAAGGAGGTTATAAATCTTGAATTTATCTGTTATTGCCTTTAAGGTTATCCCTAATTAGCGCGCCAGTGGTGACTGTGGAAAGGAAAACTCCCTGAGATGGAAAAAGCTTGAGAAAAACCAAAAGAAAGTAAGGAACATCATCTGAGTGGCAATGAATGTAGAGATCTTCTTGTTTTTGTTTTCTGGCTGGTGAGATCTGTTACCTCTTCCCATTTATGTTTCCTCCATGTCTTTGGATGCTGTACATGAAATTTAGCCTTTACTTGAACTAGGAGACCCAAACCTGTTTCAGCAAGACAATGCTTCTGGACACAAAGCCAACTCCATGAAGATCTGCTTCACATGGGTTGGAGTGGAAGATCTCTTGCTAGAGAGCTCTTACTGCAACTCTATTGAACATATAAATTGGAATGCTGCCTGCATCTCGAGCTTCCTTAAATCACCATTAGTACCTGACTTTACAACAAATCTTCACAAATCTCCACAAGCACACTTGAAAATCTATGGAATATCTTTCCAGAAGAGTAAAGGTAATTGTGACAGCAAATGGAGACAAAATATGGAATAGGATGTTTATTGAGTTAGATGGAGTGAGTTAGATGGAGTGGTAGAAGGTGTACCTAGGAATGCACGATTGGTGATTGGGGCAGACTTTAATGGGCATGTAAGTGAAGCAAACAGAGGTGATTAGGAGGTGATAGGTAGGTATGGCCTTAAGGAGAGGAATGTGGAAGGACAGATGGTGGTAGATTTTGCTGAAAGGATGGAAATGGCAGTGGTGAATACATATTTTAAGAAGAAGGAGGATCATAGGGTGACGTATAAGAGTGGAGGAAGGTGCACACAGGTGGACTATGATTGAAGACTAGTTGAAAGATGTTGGCCGGTGACAGTGTAGCTAGACAGCATCGGATGGTGGTCTGTAGGATGGTTTTGGAGGTAAAGAAGAAGAGGAGAAGAGTGAGGACTGAAAGAAGAATAACATAATGGAAACTGAAGGAGTAAGACTGTAGTATGAGATGCAAGAAAGAGTTCAGACAGGGGCTTGGTGGTGGTGAAGAGGTGCTGGAATGGGCAACTACTGCAGAAGTGATAAGGAAGACAGCTAGAAAGGTACTTGGTGTGACATCTGGAAATAGAAAGGAAGACAAAGAGATGTGGTGGTGGAATGAGGAAGTGCAGGAGAACATAAGGAGAAAGAGGTTGGCAAAACAGAATTGGGATTGACAGAGTAAAGAGAAAAGTAGACAGGAGTACAAGGAGATGCGGCAACAGGTAAAGAGGGATGTGGCAAAAGCCAAGAAAAAGACATATGAGGATCTGTATGAAAAGTTGGACACTAAGAAAGGAGAAAAGGATTTGTACCGATTGTGTGTTAAGTCCGGTTTGTACAGATCAGTCACACAGTTTTGTGTGTGTGTGTGTGTGTGTGTGTGTGTGTGTGTGTGTGTGTGTGTTCAGTTCAGTTCAGTTCAGTTCAATTCAGTTGTGTGTTTAGTAGCTTGATGGCTTGAGGGAAGAAGCTGTTGCACAGTCTGGATGTGGTGGCCCAAATGCTTCAGGACCGCTTCCCTGGTGGTAGGAGAGTGAAAAGCGTGTGTGACGGGTGTGTGGGGTAATCCACAATGCTGTTGGCTTTGCGGATGCAGCGTGTATTGTATATGTCCATGATAGAGGGGAGAAAGACTGTGATGATCTTCTCAGCCGTCCTCACTATCCTCTGTAGGGTCTTGCGAGCTGGTGTTGTGTGACCAGGTGAGGTTATCCACCAAGTGAACACCAAGGAATTTGGTGCTTTTGACGATCTCCACTGAAGATCCATCAATGATTAGTGGAGAATGGTCACTCTGTGTTCTCCTGAAGTCAATAACCATCTCTTTAGTTTTGTCCACATTCAGAGACAGGTTGTTGGCTTCACAAGAGGCTGTTAACCGTTGCACCTCTTTTCTGTATGCTGACTCATCGTTCTTGCTGATGAGACCCACCACGGTCGTGTCATCAGCGAACTTGATGATATCATTTGAGCTGTGCATTGCTACACAGTCAAAAATCAGCAGAATGAACAGCAGTGGACTGAGCACACAGCCCTGAGGGACTCCAGTGCTCAGTGTGTTGGAGATGCTGTTTTCGATCCGGACTGACTGAGGTCTCCCAGGTCTCCCAAGTCCAGGATCCAGTCACAGAGGGGGGTGTTTAGGCCCAGTAGGCTCACCTGCTCAATCAGGTGCTGAGGGACGATCGTGTTGAATGCTGAGCTGAAGTCTATGAACAGCATCCGTACATAAGTCGTTGTTGTCTAGGTGGTTGAGGGCCAGATGGAGGGTTGTGGAGATGGCATCGTCTATGGAGCGGTTTGGACGATACGTGAACTGCATGGGGTCCAATGCGGGTGGAAGCTGTGTCTTGAGGTGCTCATGACAAGCCTCTTGAAGCACTTCATCACAGTGGGTGTGAGTGCAACGGGACGATAGTCATTGAGGCAGGGAACAATAGACTTCTTTGGCATGGGAATGATAGTCGTCGTCTTGAGGCATGTAGGAACAATGGTGCTGTTCAGAGAGATGTTGAAGATGTCAGTGAAGACATTCGTTAGCTGTTGTGCACATTCCCTGAGCACTCTGCCAGGAATGTTGTCTGGTCCAGCAGACCTCCGTGGGTTAACTCTGCATAGAGTTTTCCTCACTTCAGCTGTGGTTAGACAGAGCACCTGGTCACTAGGAGGAGGGGTGGTCTTCCTCGCCTTCACATTATTCTGTACCTCAAACCGTGCGTAGAAGTTGTTCAGCGCATCTGGGAGGGAGGCATCATGGTGACAAGCAGGTGATGTTGTCTTGTAGTTCGTGATCGCCTGTATGCCCTGCCCTGTGTCTCCGCTGTCCTGGAAGTGGCCGTGAATTCTCTTGGCGTGTGCGCGCTTCGCCTCTCTGATGGCACGGGACAGTTTGGCCTTTGCTGTTTTTAAGGCTGTCTTGTCCCCAGCTCTGAAGGCGGAGTCTCTTGTTTTTAGCAGCACATGCACCTTGGTGGTCATCCACGGCTTCTGGTTGGACGTGTACTCCTGCAAGTTGATGAAATCGCAGTTGGTTGCAGCTTCCCTGAACATGTCCCAGTCAGTGCATTCAAAGCAGTCCCGGAGAGCAGACATGGATCCTGCTGGCCAGGTTCTCAACTGCTTTCGAGCTGGTCTTGAACGCCTGCTGAGTGGTCTGTATGCTGGGATCAGCATAACAGAGATGTGGTCTGAGTAACCGAGGTGGGGAAGGGGCTTTGCACGGTATGCGCCCCGAATGTTTGTGTAAACAACATCCAGCATGTTTTCTCCTCTGGTCCACATTCTGATAAAATTTAGGATTAAGCATTATGGTTTCATGCCGAGGAAGAGCATCACAAGTGCAATATTTGCTTTGAGAATGTTGATGGAGAAGTATAGAGAAGGTCAGAAGGAGTTGCTCTGAGCCCTTTTTTGTTTGCAGTGGTAATGGACAGGTTGACGGACGAGGTCAGACAGGAGTCTCTGTGGACTATGATGTTTGCGGATGATATTGTTATTTGTGGTGAGAGTAGGGAGCAGGTTGAGAAGAGCCTGGAGGGGTGAAGATATGTGCTGGAGAGAAGGGGAATGAAAGTCAGTCGGAGTAAGACAGAGTACATGTATGTGAATGAGAGGAAGGACAGTGGAGTGGTGCAGTTGCAGGGAGAAGAGGTGGAGAAGGTGGAGGAGTTCAGGTACCTGGGATCAACAGTGCAAATTAATGGAGAGTGTTTTAAAGAGGTGAAGAAAAGAGTGCAGGCAGGATGGAGTGGGTGGAGAAGAGTGGCAGAAGTGATTTGTGATAGAAGGGTATCTCCAAGAGTGAAAGGGAAAGTTTATAGGAATGTGGTGAGACCTGCGATGTTGTATGGTTTAGAGATGGTGGCATTGAGTAAAAAACAGGAGGTGGAGCTGGAGGTAGCAGAGATGAAGATGTTAAGGGTTTCATTGGGAGTGCCGAGGATGGACAAGATTAGAAATGAGTTTCTTAGAGGGACAGCACATGTAGGACGTTTTGGAGACAAGGTGAGGGAGGCGAGATTGAAATGGTTTGGACATGTGCAGAGGAGGGACATGGGGTATATTGGTAAGAGAATAATGAGACTGGAGCCACCAGGAGGAAGGAAAAGAAGAAGGCCAAAAGAGAAGGTTTATGGATGTGGTGAGGGAAGCCGTACAGGTAGTTGGTGTAAAAGAGGCAGGCGTAAAAGACGGGGAATCGAGAAGGATGATCCGCTGTAGCGATCCCCAGTGGGAGAAGCTGAAAAAAGAAGATATTCAAAAAGCACATATCAGTCTAATTTTCAGATGTCTACAAACTTTTGGCCATAAACTGTAGTTTATTAACATGTTTTGAAATGTATTTATTAAGCAAAATTAAATAACTATCAGAAACTAAATGTAAATTATAATGTGCACTATATTTCTACTTAATTATTTGAGCAGGAGTGTGTAGGAAGCAGTTCCAGAACAATTCAAATCCCCATTTCTGATTGATTTATTTGTTGCAGTGATGTTTATGTATACATTTATTCAAATGGATTTGTTTCTGCAATGCTGCATCTGGAGCTTTGCAGCTACAGAGCTGTTGCTTTTCTTAGTAATAAATGATTACTATATAACCAATAACCAGTATATGCTTTGTGTGTCATGAATTTATTGTTTATACCATTGCACTTTCTGAAGGAAACTGACTCTGCACTCCACTGATGGAGCTGAATATATTGTATTGTAATACATGAATTTTTGATTTAATATTTTCAGCCTGAGCTGTTACAGTAAATATATTGTGAGATTAGATCAAATAAGCCTCGTTTTTATTTCGCTTGATTCATGCAACATTGCTGTCCGGAATCTTTACATGCACTTTGTAAAAGTATTGAAACAGGTTAATTTTCTAGGCTTGTGTTGAAGATATTTGTGTTTGAGGTCAGTGGATTATTATTTTAGCTTCATGTCCCGATATTCTTAAAGTAAATAATATACAGTGTATATCTATCTATCTATCTATCTATCTATCTATCTATCTATCTATCTATCTATCTATCTATATACTGTGTATATATATATATATATATATATATATATATAGTAAAACCCTGTTAGACGAGCATAATTTGTTTGTGAAAATTGCTTGTAGGTTCATTGGCTCGTACGTTCAAATAAATTTTCTCCATAAGAATGAATGTAAAAGTGGTTTAATCCGTTTTGAGACCTCATTTAATCGCTTATTTCTGTACATAAAAAGTATTTGTAGTCTATTTTTTTAACAAACAAATACACCGCAAATTACTGTATTGACATAAATACATTATTAATAATAAAATAATAAAATACTATAATAAAAATAAAGATAAATTAATAAAAATACAGTACCGTATCGTAAATGGTAGGTGCTTATGGTAGAGCTAGACACCCCATACTGCTGACATAGGTATATACTATATATATATATATATATATATATATATATATATATATATATATATATATATATATATATATAAATAAACATATTTTTTGCATTTGTTAAATGTCAGAATCGAGCGAGGGAGAATTTTTATGTATTTTTATTATCACTTATTATCACTTTCATCAAAGTCAGAAGTATACATACACTTCCTTAGTATTTGGTGGAATTGCCCCGAAACTGTTTCACTTGGGTCAAACGTTTTGGGTATCCTTCCACAAGCTTTCTACAATAGTTTGCTGGAATTTTGGCCCACTCCTCTTGACAGAACTGGTGTAACTGGGTCAGGTTTGTAGGCCTTCTTGCTCGCACTCGCCTTTTCAGTGCCGCCCACAAATTTTGGGATTGACTATGGGATTGAGATCAGGGCTTTGTGATGTCCACTCCAATACATTGAATTTGTTGTCCTTAAGCCACTTTATAACTTATTTGGAAGTATGCTTGGGGTCATTGCCCATTGGAGGTATGCTTTGGGGTCATTGCCCCTCTCTGGGATTTAGAATCCGTCTCCTTCCTGAGCGGTATGATGGTTGTACATTCCCATGTTTTTTATACTTGCGTATTATTGTCTGAACGGATGAACGTGGGACCTTCAGGCATCTGGAAATTTCACCTAAGGATGAGCCATACTTGTGGAGTTCAACAATTCTTTTTCTGATGTCTTGGTGGATTTTTCTTGATTTTCCCATGATGGCAAAGAAAGAGGCTCTTTGTTTCTGTGCCTTTATATGCATCCACAGGTGTGCTACCAATTAACTCAAATGGAATCAGTTAACCTATCAGAGGCTTCTTAAGCTCAGAATGGAATCATCTGGAGTTTATTTTTTTGTTTAAAGGCACGTTAAATTTAGTGTATGTATACTTCTGACTTTGATGAAAGTGATAATAAAAATACATAATAATTCTCCCTCGCTTGATTCTGATATTTAACAAATGCAAAAAATATGATAATGTTTATTGATTTTAAACAGAAAAAGTTTACTCTGATTTAATGTATGACAGTAAAGAAATAAAAGTTTTTGTGTTTTTTTCTGAAGTGTATGTAAATATCTGGTTTCAACTGTGTGTGTGTGTATATATATATAGGAACAGTATATATACAGAGCTGCTCGCAATCGGGCTTCATGGGGAACACCTGACTCCCATCTACTCACGCATCACACCGCCATTATATCCCTCACTCACCCACACTCCCCGTCTGTTATTGTATGTTCATGCGTGGTCGTGTAGGTTCATGGTGGTGTGTGGTCGTGTGTATGCTGCTCCCGCTACATACCTTCTCCTCCCGGGCTCCTCGCTCACTTCACGGCTGCGTTTACCTTCCCCAGCGCACCTCGGACTATCAACGCTTCTCTGTCGCTTCCTCCGCGGCGCGCTTGCTCCATAACGCACCGTGGATGTTGTTATTGGACCGCAAAAAAAAGAAGGTCCTCCAAGGGTCCTCCAAGGGATCTCCGCTGTGCTCCAGGATATCCAGGCTGGCTCTGTTTCCTTCCAGGACCTCCAGGAGCTCTCCATCCTGCTCCAAAACCTTTGGGTTGGTTCAGCTCCGCTCCAGGTCTCCGAAGAGAGCTCCTTTCCGCTCCAGGGTCCTGAAGAAAGCTACATCCCATCCCAGGACCTTCGTGAGAGCTCCGTCCCGTCCCAGGACCTCCGTGAGAGCTCCATTCCATCCCAGGACCTCTGTGAGAGCTCCGTTCCATCCCAGGACCTCCGGGAGAGCTCCGTTCCATCCCCGGACCTCCGTGAGAGCTCCGTTCCGTCCCCGGACCTCCGTGAGCTCGGTTCCGCTCCAAAAAGTCCCCGAGAGCTCGGTTCCGCTCCAGAGTCCGGAAAGGAACTCGGCTTCGTCCCAGGACCTCCCGGCGAGCTCCTCTCCGCTCCAGGGTCCCCAGGCGAGCTCCTCTCCGCTCCTAGGCTTCCAGGTGGCTCCCTCTCCGCTCCTAGGCTTCCAGGAGAGCTCCTCTTCGCTCCAGGTCCCTGATGAGAGCTCGGCTTCGCTCCAGGTCCCTGACGAGAGCTCGGCTCCGCTCCCGGTCCCTGACGAGAGCTCCTCTTCGCTCCAGGTCCCTGATGAGAGCTCGGCTTCGCTCCAGGTCCCTGACGAGAGCTCGGCTCCGCTCCCGAATCCCGAAGAGAGCTCAGTTCCGTCCCAGGACTCCCGGGAAAGTTCAGCTCCGTTCCAGGGTCTCAAGAAGAGCTCGGTTCCGCACCAGCGTCCCAAGGAGAGCCTGCATCCCCGAGAACAGCTCTTCGTCCAATGGGATCCCGGAGAACACAACTCACCTCCGAGACTGCGAAAGGGAAGTCGTCCCGTTGCCCCTGGGCTCCACCGAAGGCGACGGTTCGCCCCACAGTCTCCCTGAGGGCGACTCCACCTCTCAGAGCTCCGCTTCACCAAAGGGTTCCCCAGAGCTCTTCACTCGACTCCTAGATTGCGAAAGGGACGTCGACCCGTTGCCCCCGGGCTCCACCGAAGGCGACGGTTCGCCCCACAGTCTCCCAGAAGGTGACGGCTCGCCCTACGTGCACTCAGAAGGCGAAGCTACGTCACAGACCTCCTCTTTTCCCGAGGGGTCCCCAGAGCACTCACCTCAGCTCCGGGACTGCGAAAGGGATGTCGAACCGCTGCCCCTGGCTTCATCCGAAGGCGACGGCTCGCCCCACAGTCTCCCAAAAGGTGACGGCTCGCCCCACGAGCACTCAGAAGACCAAGTCACGTCACAGAGCTCTTCCCACGGCGATGTCTCGCTCCCGAGCTCCTCCCACAGCGACGTCTCGCTCCCGAGCTCCTCCCACGGCGACGTCTCGCTCATGAGCTCCTCCCTCGGTGACGGCTCGCCTCAGGACCCCTCTCACGGTGACATCCTGCCTCCAAGCTCCCTGGACGAAGACAGGTTGCTCCTGAGCTCCCTGGAGGGTGAGGTCACACCGATGAACCCTGCCGAGGTCATCACTCAGCCTCTGTGCTCAGTCAGGGGCGTCGCTCCATTTCCGGTTCCCATCCAGAGGGTCCCATCCAGAGGGTCTTCCAGCCGGTAAGCCCCGTTGAGCGCTCTGCCCTGCTTTAGGTAGTCACCAGGGTTATCTCTCCACTCCAGGTCCCCGTGGGTGATGAGGTCCCATTCCTGACCTTCCTGGGTAACGTCGATCCGTTCCAGGTTGCCGCCAGGGACGTCACGCCTTTTCAGGTCTCCAGGGTGACCGCCTCTCAGCTCCAGACCACCGCAGGGGAAGTCGCTCAGCTGTCAGTTTCCGCTGAGGGCGTGGCTCCGTTCCCGGTCTCTCCGCTGAGGGCAGCACTCCGCCTCCGGTCTCCGCTGTGGGTATCTCTCCGCCTCCAGTCACCACCGAGGGTGTCAGCCTGCCCCAGAGCTCCGTGGATGGCGTCTCTCCGCCTTCAGTCTCCGCCAAGGGCGTCGCTCCGCTCCAGGTCTCCAGGAGGGTCGTCTCTCCGCCTCCTGTCTCCGCAGAGGCGTCGCTCTGCTCCAGGTCTCCAGGAGGGTCGTCTCTCCGCCTCCTGTCTCCGCAGAGGGCGCCGCCCGCCCAGGTCTCCAGGAGGGTCGTCTCTCCGCCTCCTGTCTCCGCAGAGGGCGCCGCCCGCCCAGGTCTCCAGGAGGGTCGTCTCTCCGCCTCCTGTCTCCGCAGAGGCGTCGCTCTGCTCAGGTCTCCAGGAGGGTCGTCTCTCCGCCTCCTGTCTCCGCAGAGGCGTCGCTCTGCTCAGGTCTCCAGGGTGACCGCCTCAGCTCCAGACCACCGCAGGGGAAGTCGCCAGCTGTCAGTTTCCGCTGAGGGCGTGGCTCCGTTCGGTCTCTCCGCTGAGGCAGCACTCCGCCTCCGGTCTCCGCTGTGGGTATCTCTCCGCCTCCAGTCACCACCGAGGGTGTCAGCCTGCCCCAGAGCTCTGTGGATGGCGTCTCTCCGCCTTCAGTCTCCGCCAAGGCGTCGCTCCGCTCAGGTCTCCAGGGTGACCGCCTCTCAGCTCCAGACCACCGCAGGGGAAGTCGCTCAGCTGTCAGTTTCCGCTGAGGGCGTGGCTCCGTTCCCGGTCTCTCCGCTGAGGGCAGCACTCCGCCTCCGGTCTCCGCTGTGGGTATCTCTCCGCCTCCAGTCACCACCGAGGGTGTCAGCCTGCCCCAGAGCTCCGTGGATGGCGTCTCTCCGCCTTCAGTCTCCGCCAAGGGCGTCGCTCCGCTCCAGGTCTCCAGGAGGGTCGTCTCTCCGCCTCCTGTCTCCGCAGAGGGCGTCGCTCTGCTCCAGGTCTCCAGGGGAGTCGTCTCTCCGCCGAGGGCGTCGCTCCGCTCCAAGGCTCCGTGGAGGACGTCGCGCTGCCTCCGGTCTTCACTGAGGGTGTCGCTCTGCTCCGGGTCTCCGTGGTGGACGTCTCTCCGCCTCTAGTCTGCGCCGAGGACTTCGCCCCGTTCCTGGCCTCCGCGTGGGGCTGTGCTCCGTTCCAGGGACCCCGCTGGGGCCGTCGTCCCATTCCGGCTCTCCGCGGTGGTGGTCACTTCTCCTCGGCCCCTTACCTGCTGTTCCTGGCTCCGGGCCGGTTCCGGCCAGGTCCCCTTCGACCCTGGGTGGTTGGGGGGGCCCTCCTCCGAGTGCCCTGGCCCGCCGGGCATGCTGTGGGCTTGGGGCGTCAGGGGCCCCCTTCTGCGGCTGTCAGACTTCGGCATTCCCCAAAGCACCTCACTCCTTCTCCCGTGCGTGCCCCGCCCGCACAGAGCTGCTCGCAATCGGGCTTGCAATGCTGCAGTGCACCTGAGTATGTCTCTGTAGGGACTGTTTACTGGAAAAAGTGGTGCACTATCTCTCTCTCTCTCATTCTCTCTCTTTCTCTCTCTCTCTCACAAACACACACACACACACACACACACACACACACACACACACACACACACCCTTAAACTCCAGGTGACATGGGTTAAATGGTTGATGTGTGTGTATATTTGTCTCTGTGTGAGTGAAGCTGCATTGTTCCTGTGATAGGAACTCGTGATGCTTTAATGTGGACCATGACGCTGAAGCTGTAAACCAGATTGAGTGGACAATGTTAAAGTCTTTAGCTGGTGATCTACTGGGATTGCAGCAGACCTGCCTGATTACTCCATCATCACAGCGCAGTAATTACTGAGATTAATGAGAGTCCTTCAAAACACACAGATCATCAGCTCATTATCAAACAGACACCCACATTAATGGACACACACACACACACACACACACACACACACACACACACACACACACACACACACACACACACACACACACAAGAGCCTTCACCATTCGTTAACTCACTTCACTACATTTATAACAGATAAATGAACACTTTGTGTGTGTGTGTAATGAGGTGGTGTGATTATGTTAATGATTGCTCAGTAATGGATGAACAGTGATCATTAACACAGTGTTGATTGAGTGTTAATGGAGGAATGCTGATAATAAACACAGTGTTGATGCAGTGTTAGTGGCGGAACGCTGATCATGAACACAGTGTTGATGGAGTGTTAATGGAGGAACACTGATCATGAAAACAGTGTTGATGGAGTGTTAATGGAGGAACACTGATCATTAACACAGTGTTGATTTAATGTTACTGGAGGAACGCTGATCATGAACACAGTGTTGATGGAACGTTAATGAAGGAACACTGATCATTAACACAGTGTTGATGGAACGTTAATGAAGGAACACTGATCATTAACACAGTGTTGATGGAACGTTAATGAAGGAACACTGATCATTAACACAGTGTTGATCAAGGAAGTGTTGATGGAGTGTTAATGGAGGAAGGCTGATCATGAACACAGTGTTGATGCAGTATTATTGGCGGAATGCTGATTATGAACACAGTGTTGATGCAGTGTTAGTGGCGGAACGCTGATCATGAACACAGTGTTGATTTAATGTTAATGGAGGAACGAACATGAACACAGTGCTGATGGAGTGTTAATAAAGAATGCTGATAATAAACACAGTGTTGATTGAGTGTTAATGGAGGAACACTGATCATTAACACAGTGTTGATCAAGGAAGTGTTGATGGAGTGTTAATGGAGGAATGCTGATCATGAACACAGTGTTGACTGAATGTTAATGAAAGAACGCTGATCATGAACACAGTGTTGATGCAGTATTATTGGCGGAATGCTGATTATGAACACAGTGTTGATTTAATGTTAATAGAGGAATGCTGATCATGAACACAGTGTTGATGCAGTATTATTGGCGGAATGCTGATTATGAACACAGTGTTGATTAAGTGTTAGTGGAAGAACACCGATCATGAACACAGTGCTGATGAAATGTTAATGGAGGAACACTGATCATGAACACAGTGTTGATGGAACGTTAATGAAGGAACACTGATCATTAACACAGTGTTGATGCAGTGTTAGTGGCGGAACGCTGATCATAAACACAGGGTTGATGGAGTGTTAATGGAGGAACACTGATCATTAACACAGTGTTGACTGAATGTTAATGAAAGAACGCTGATCATGAACACAGTGTTGATTGAGTGTTAATGGAGGAATGCTGATAATGAACACAGTGTTGATGCAGTGTTAGTGGCGGAACGCTGATCATGAACACAGTGTTGATTGAGTGTTAATGGAGGAACGAACATGAACACAGTGTTGATTTAATGTTAATGGAGGAATGCTGATCATGAACACAGTGCTGATGAAATGTTAATGGATGAACAGTGATCATTAACACAGTGTTGATCAAGGAAGTGTTGATGGAGTAAACACTGATTAGCAGAAATTATCCACTGTGTATGATGGCTAGCAGCACTAGTGCACTTCTCTTTTTTTTGCATGTCTGCACCTCTGCCTTGTTATTGTTTTTTTTCATTGTTACCCTTATTGTCCACACATGTTTCAGACTTTGATTAGTTTGAGTATTGATACCCCTTTGTTTCCCCTGTCAGTGTGAGCTTTGTTCCCTGCCATTTACCAAACCATCATTCTGTGTTTATAATTCAGATTCTGATCTAGTTTTGCTTTTCATGTTCTTTATTATTTTGAATTGATCATGAATACAGTGTTGATTTAATGTTAATGGAGGAACGCTGATCATAAACACAGGGTTGATGGAGTGTTAATAAAAGAATGCTGATAATAAACACAGTGTTGATTTAATGTTAATGGAGGAACACTGATCATGAACACAGTGTTGATGGAAAGTTAATGAAGGAACACTGATTATGAACACAGTGTTGATGGAACGTTAATGAAGGAACACTGATCATGAAAACAGTGTTGATGGAACGTTAATGAAGGAACAATGATCATGAACACAGTGTTGACTGAATGTTAATGAAAGAACGCTGATCATGAACACAGTGTTGATGGAGTGATAATAGAGGAACGCTGATCATGAACACAGTGTTGATGCAGTGTTAGTGGCGGAACGCTGATCATGAACACAGTGCTGATGAAATGTTAATGGAGGAACGCTGATCATAAACACAGGGTTGATGGAGTGTTAATGGAGGAACGCCGAACATGAACACAGTGTTGATTTAATGTTAATGGAGGAACACTGATCATGAACACAGTGTTGATTAAGTGTTAGTGGAAGAACACCGATCATGAACACAGTGTTGATGCAGTATTATTGGCGGAATGCTGATTATGAACACAGTGTTGATTTAATGTTAATAGAGGAATGCTGATCATGAACACAGTGTTGATTTATTGTTAATGGAGGAATGCTGATAATGAACACAGTGTTGGTGAAGTGTTAATGGAAGAACGCTGATCATGAACACAGTGCTGATGGAGTGTTAATGGAGGAAGGCTGATCATGAACAGAGTGTTGATTTAATGTTACTGGAGGAACGCTGATCATGAACACAGTGTTGATTGAGTGTTAATGGAGGATTTGCAGGGATGAGATCAGATGAAATGGTGATGGTAAGAAAAGACTCATGTGATGTTCTCTTCATGAGTGTCATGTCAACCTGGAATATGTTTCTCCTCTGAAAGAAATTATGGATTTCTATACGACACGCTTTTAAACACGCTGCTAGCGTGTCTCCTCCCACACAGTCAAGCTGCAGACACATTATGGAAAGTTATTTTTATTTTCCTGACTGTGTGAATGTTGCTGCCTCGCTGAGCTCTAATGACATTCCTGAGGAAGAAAATCATTTCACATGTGATGCTTTATTTACAGAAAAAAACACACACCCTGAGCAGCAGCCCAAAACGGAGGAAACACACAAACACACACACACACACACACACACACACACACACACACACACACACACACACACACACACACAGCAGCGACATAGCAGAATCATAGCAGAGTTCCCAAGCCCTAAACCTTACAGCTGAATAATAACACACAAAAGCTCAAACCTAAACACCCACACCCAAACACTTGCATCCAAACACTGGCACATAAACACCTGGACACTGAACACTTGCAACACTGCATCTAAACACCCAGACCTGAACACTTGCACCTAAACACTCACACAAAAAAAATTTTTAAGATATTGAGACTGAACACAGAGAAACAGAAAAATAAGCACAGAGAGACAGAGCTAATGAACACAGAGATAAATAACCCAGAGAGACAGAAAGATTGAACAAATATGGACAGAAGACAGAGTGGCTAATCACAAAGAGAATGAACACAGAGAGACAGAGACTAAATACAGAGACAGAAAGACTAAATACAATGAGAGACAGAGAATGAACACAGAGAGACTAAATAAAGAGATACAGAGAGAATGAACACAAAGAGACTAAACACAGAAGACAGAGAAGATCAAAGAGAGAGAAAACAGAGAGAATTAATACAGGAGACTAAATACGCAGACAAAGAGACTTAAAACAAACAAAAACTACACACAGGAGACTGAACACAGAGAGTAATAGACTGAACACAAAGAGACAAAACACAGAGAGACTGAAAACAGAGAAACTGAACACATAGACTAAACAAAGAGAGACTGAACACAGAGAGACTGAACACAGAGACTAAACAAAGAGATTGAACACAGAGAGACTGAACACAGGAGACTAAACACAGAGACTGAACAAAGAAAGACTAAACACAGAGAGACTACACACAGAGAGACTGGACACAGAGACTGAAAAAATAGAGACTGAACAAAGGAAGACTACACACAGAGAGACTGGACACAGAGACACAATCATTTAGTGAGTAAATCAACACACTGACACACTGAAAACAACAGTAAAACATGACCATATTAGGAAAGAAATAGAGATGAGACAGGGGTGCTAAATATGAGACGACAATAGTCACCACGTCTGGCCCAATCCAAATTCAATAATCATGCTCTTTTGCTTTTTATTAATGAATTCACACATTTGTGTTGCCATAGCAACATACTTCATACTAACTCTTATGATAAAAGGACACACTAACTGAAATATTTTTTATTGTTTTGTGCAAACACACCGTGGTCAGGGATGAAAATTAGTTACATCTTTTTATTTCGGAAATATTCAGGGAAAAGATTTAACACGTAATTCGGATTCCATGTTTTATTATAAAATGAATTCAGTTTTTTTACAACTTTAAAAATACACACTTTTTATTTCTGGTTTATTAATTGAGCAATTTTTCCTCCTGAAACTGGTCACATGTCCTTCCCAGTGAAATAATCAGCACTTCACTGGTTATTCAGCTGAAGTCTTTCTCCTCACAACACACATCACATCACCATAGAAACACCTAACATGCTGCAAAACTTCACAGCAAGCACCCGACTCTACTTATATCTTCTACAAAACACTTCACACTTCACACCTAATCCTGTCTATCAATAATCTATATAATCCAGGGTGACTTAAAAAACATTTTTAATCTTCATTAAAAAACAAGTGTTTTGAAGCATGATGTGTGGATCTCCCTTTTTCTTTATTTCACAAAGTGTTAATTTATGAACCTCTTAAAGAAGTACATGTTTAAATGTGGTTTGAAGACTACTAGAGATTTAGCTGATCAGACATCAAGTGGAAGTTTGTTCCACAACCTTGGTGCTGGAAGAGAAAAGAGTCTCCGTTCTTGCACCTGGAGAGATGGTGGGACCAGTAGAGCAGTGGTTAAGGATCGGAGGCAGTGTGAAGCAGTAGAAGATGGAGGGATTAAAAGAGCATTGTTTAAGAGTGGACTGAGCATGGACCAGTGGTTGAGGATGGAGGGATCAGTGGAGCAGAGGTAGAGGATGAAGGGGTTTAGCGATGATGGTCAATTTTTTGTCTTTGTAAATCAGTGAGATGAGCAAATCTGATGAGTGCAGCTACAGTGAAGAGAACATAGCAGGATGGTGGTGATGGAAGAACCAAGGAAGGTTGAAATCCTGAAAAGCTGTCAGTGATCCAGAGAAAAACATTTCTCCTTTTTACTGCATATTTGAGGATATCCTCCACAGAAATCTGCTTGTGAAACGAATGAACTAACTAACACATACAAACAGGTGGAAAAGTACAAATAATTAACCTACAGCAGTTGCTGGAGTTGAAGAGCAGTAGGAGGGGTTTGTGCTGATGGGCAGGGTTTAGACATTCAGGTTGAGACACTGTAGTGACGGAGCTGCTGGGAGTGAAGCGAGTCATCAGAGAGACAGAATTAGGACATGAGTCACTCGCTAAAGAATTAAAGAGGGTTGCACACACCACAGTTAGAAGAAAAAATCTTTACACTAGTCAACGTGTGTACAAGTATGTGTGTGTTTGTGTGTGTTTGTGTGTAATAATCACTGTGATTGATGAACAAATAACAACTGTAGGGCTAAAATCCTACATCTGCTTCTGTGTCATATTTGGTCATTTGAATGGTTTTATTTAACAGTGCTGTTGGTATTGTAAGAGTGTGTCTATGTGTGTGTGTGTGTGTGTGTGTGTGTGTGTGTGTGTGTGTGTGTGTAATGGAGTTGCTCCTTGCGTGAATAATGTGATTTATGGCTTCCATTTCTGTTTGTATGCTTCATGTACAAACTGATATACATTTCAGCAGCTCATCCTCATTACACAGCGAGGCGCTGACTCTCCAATCGCTCAGCAAAATGAAGCTCGTTTATTTATTTTCCATCAATAAATAATTCCTTTCCTGGTCTGGACACCTGCAGGTCCACGCTGATGGGCAGACGAGTTTATCTTCGTCTCTGAAGTTAAATATTCATGCCTCAGCAAAATCACGGCCCTGAGCCTAATATGGGGCACCGCTGATCTGTGGACCAAATCTTTTCCTCACTCACTCATCATTCCACCAACAACAGTCTAAGGAACCATTTCCACAAACCCTGCATCACCACTAACACTTCCTTACTGATACACCCACACACACACACACACACACACACACACACACACACACACACACACACACACGCACACCACATCACTAACACTTTCTTACTAACACACACACACACACACACACACACACACATACACACAAGCTACTATATAGGCCACATCACACTCTCTTCAGTAGAGGTGTCCCAAAGGACAACAATACTTAAACCCTGGAAATATCAGCAATCAAAAATAAACAGAGCCTTTAAAAAATAGCTTTTATATTTAAAGATATAAAATATAAAAATATTATTTTACAGAGCACAACACACACAGACACACACAGAGTTATTGTTGCAGCAAAGTGGGGTTTTATCGCTTTTGTGTTTCGCATTTCATTTTTATTTCAGAAGACTGCAGCACACACACACACACACACACACACACACACACACACACAGAGAAAGAGGAAAAGGAAGATCTGGGTCGACTCAGCTGTCTTCTCCTGTGCAGTAACATGCAGCAACTTAAATGCTGCTTTAGTTCCGCAGGTCTCCAGCAAACTCTGTGTGTGTGTGTGTGTGTGTGTGTGTGTGTGTGTGTGTGTGTGTGTGTGTGTGTGTGTGTGTGTGAACATTTGACCATGCTCAAATATACAGATCTACACTTATCTAACCCTCCACATAAATTAATGCAATTCTCTTTAGAGCTGTCCATGTTCCTGATCTGCAACAGCTTCAAAGAGAGACAGACAGGAGGAGAGAAAGCTACAGAGCAAGCAAGATGACACCAAAAGACACACAGAGAGAGAGAGAGAGAGAGAGAGAGAGAGAGAGAGAGAGAGAGCAAATGGTGCAAAAGTAAAAAAAAAAAAGACAAAGACAAAGCAAGTGATTTAATTCCTCATTTCCTCAATTTGATTCCCACAATGCCCCACCATACAGAAACAATGTGTGGACCATTTTCTGGATTATTTAGTGTGTGTGTGTGTGTGTGTGTGTGTGTGTGTGTGTGTGATGCTCTCATTATCACACAAGTCACAGCATCTGCTGAGAGAAAAATTACTGAGAAACAGAAAACGAAAAACAGATGAACAGACATACACACACACACACACACAGGCGGAGTGATGAAGTGATGATGAACGATAGGTTATGAGCTTTATATGGTGATAGTAATTTCAGGCCTTATTGTATTTCAGGAAAGGAATACTGAACAGAGATCAGTGCATTGATGCTCAGTTTCGATTTCCCTGATGAAGAACACACACACACAAGTATAATGAAATTTAATGAGGTGAGATCATCACTGATAAAAAACAAAATACAAAACAGGGAGAACTCATAATATTGTGTGTGTGTGTGTGTGTGTGTGTGTGTGTGTGTGTGTGTGTGTGTGTGTGGACGTATCAGTAAGTTAAGTTAAGTAGTAAGTGAGTTTTGGAAGTCAGTGACTTAATTAACATCTGATGGGAAAACAACATGAAAGTACTCAGACACTCTGATGTTTTCCCTTTATACTGATTCCCTTTTTCTCTTCCTCCTCTATCCCCCATTTCTCCTCCTTCTCTTTTCCGTATTCATCTTCCTCCATCGTTACCTTCACCTACTTTATCATGTGTGTGAGTGAGGAAGTGTTAGTGATAGTGTGTGTGTGTGTGTGTGTGTGTGTGTGTGTGTGTGTTATATGGGCGTTCATTTTAGTGTGTTCCATCACCCTGAAGCTACACACCTTCACAGAAACCCAAATCTCACATTTTACCTCATTGCATTTTCATTATTATTCCACACACAATTGAAATAAATCAGTATGTTCATCACCCATCAGTGACCTTCAGCCTAGCTGTGTGTGTGTGTGTGTGTGTGTGTGTGTGTGTGTGTGTGTGTGTAATCCAATTTATTCCATGTGTCATGGTGAACAATGTGAGGGCATTATAAAGGTTATACACGTTTTGGTAATAACATTTACAGTATAGAATTTACAATTTTGCGCGCACACACACACACACAAACACACAGAGCACGCACACACACGTACCTGAATCCCCTCTTTTACATTGAGATCTTTTTCTCTTGCTCCCACCGACTCGTTACCAGGAGTTACCCAGCTGGGGGTTGATCCTACCATAAAGCTCATTAAAATCTCGTCTATTTGGAGCTCTGGTCTATAAATTTTAAATAGAACAGTCTGCATTATACAGCTGTGATAGAAATAGAAACAGAATTTACCCAGATAAGCAGAATTTATATAAACCAGAGGGCAGAAAACAAGTGTTTCTGATAAAGTGTAGACAAGAGAAATATATCAGAAAGATGCATGTAGAAGTGTTTTAGATGCTTGTGTATGTATGGAATCAGGTTGAATAGTGTGTGTTAGACTCCAGTCCTTGATGTTGTCCTGTTTGAGGTTTTGAATGTTGTGCAGGTAGAAGCTTGTTCTCGTCTCTCTGTGTTTCTGTGTATTTGCAATAGGAAACATTGAGTTCATATTTATGGGTGATTCTTAGACTATGGGCACTTTTATGTTCTTTGATCATATTTAAAAAAAAACCTATCATTTTTGACAAATTCTTTTTTCTTTGTGGAACTATCAATAAAAACACCTTTTAAAAAAATGTACTACCTTTCTATTAAGATTTTTTCATACTTTACAACCTCCTTATAGGTGCCAAAATCACTGTTTGTCGCACACCCAGACTTTTAAACTTCAACAATGAAAATACAGTTTAAAAATATGACTTATCTGGTAACTATTAATGTACCTGAATTAAACACTAGTAAAATTATTAAAATACATTATAGTAATTAATCTGAGACTAATGTCAATAATACTTTTTATACAAAATATAGCTGTCACACAGTATTGGTGTCATTTCCACCACAATGCTGTTATGTCCCTTTAAAAAGTTTGTGTGAAAGATTGTTTAGGTTTTGTCTATGGAAACATTCAGGGACATCAGAGCACATGATGGACTTGGAGGGAATTTTAAATTTTCATCAACAACAAGTGAAGAAAAATCAAGGTAAATATTGCTAGACCAGTTAATATATTTATTCTACGTCATTTCCAAACATGCTGTATCTTCAAGGGTGTTTTTAAAAGCTAAAATTTTAAGTTAAATAAGAGTATTTTGCATACATCACATGCTAAGTATTAATTCAAAGCTAATCAGTGAAGCTATCTTCCATTTTTTCACAAAAAACTACAGAAATGTCATTTCCACCACAGTCATTTCCAACACACTGCCCTCTGTGGTGGAAAAGACAGCATGTGGTGGAAATGACATTTATGGTTAAAAAGTACAATTGATATGGATTGTGAGAGTAAATTTGTGTAATACTTTTATATTATAATATATTACAATACTTTTATATTTATATTATAATATTTTATTTCTAAATTATATTACTTTTATATTAATTGATTTCTTTTTTATTTATTTTTAAGATGCCACCTAAGACAACAAAAGAAAGGTCACAGGTCTATAGGGACAAAATAAAAGCTGACCCTATAAAATATGAAGAGAGACTTAAAAGAGACAGGGAGAGATACCTGAGGAAAAAGGAAAAAGGAGTTGTAAAAGCAATTGCAGATCTGTCAAAGAGGGAGCAACGCAAACAAAGGAGACAATGGAGAATCAATCAAAGAAATAGACGAGAGGAGATTAAAAAAACCCTCACAATGCAGGCCTACCATTCCACCACCACACCGCCACACTCTCCTGATGTTGTCTTGCAGCCAGAACAGGATGTTGACCTGACCCCCACACCACCTTCTGCCCAATCTCAATCCCAAAATCAGAGGGGAAGGAAAAGGGTAGCAAGAAACCGACAAAAAGTGTATGCAGCACTGTATGAGAGTAACACCAAGCTTGAGAAAGCTTTGCGAAAGGCACAGAAATACCGCCAGCGGTATATGAGACTGAGGAAAAAAATGAGGCAGGCTGACTCTCCAAATACAAAATCCAAACGGCAAATGGTAACAGCACGTAGCACTCTACAAGGAACTTTAGTTTTTCACAGTGCTCTGATCACTGAATTGAGAGACAGATATAAAAATCTCCACTCAGACAGGGACAAACACATCATTTCCAAAATAATGGCAGGAAAAGTCCTTAAGAAGTATCGACTACTGAAAATGGCCCAAAGGGAATTTGGCTTTTCACCCAGAAGAATGAGAAGTAACGAAAAAAGGACAACAGCATTTACTTACACACGGAGGAAACAAAAGAACAGCATTAGCCCAGCCACAGAAGAAAAAATAAAACAATTCTTAGAAAGAGATGAGAATAGCAGAGCATCAACTGGAAAGAAGGACACTGTGACCAAGAAAAAGACAAAAAGACAGAAAAGATTTCTGAATGAGCCTCTGGAAAAACTCCATAAGAAGTTTCGAAAGGAGTATCCTGACATCAAAATTTCTAACAGTGAGTTCTGTAAGAGACGTCCATTTTGGATTGTAAAGCCCACAGTTAATGATAGAGACACTTGCCTCTGCAAGACACATGCCAATCTGCAGAGTATGGCAGACAAGCTGCTTTATCATAAAGTCATTAAAAGCAGCAACATTGAAGATCTGATTGTATCCCTGTGCTGTTCGCCAAACTATACCAAGCAATGTATGTACAGGGAATGTACCGTTTGTGAAGCCAAAGAATTGGAAATCTCAACCTTTGACCCTGGGACCCAAACATTTTGGTATGAGTGGAAGGGAAAAGCTGAGGAGAGACTGAAGAAAAAGAAAGATGGTAGTGAAGAAAAATTCACAGTCCATTTAACAGTTAAAGAGAAGGTTACAGGTACTTTGCATACTTTGCTTGAGGACTTTCGCTTAGGACTAAAAGAAAAACTTGGCAAACATGTCTATAACATCAGACACCAATATGCTGCTCTTCGTGGTTTAAAAGAGAATCTGAGTGAAGATGAGGTTGTCCTCCATATTGACTTTGCAGAGAATTTTCTCTGCAAGTACAGCAGCGAAATCCAAGCTGTACATTTTGGTGATTCGCATAAACAGGCCTCACTTCACACTGGTGTGGCCTACACCAAAAACAGTGTGATTTCATTCTGCTCAATCAGCTCCTCTTTTCGTCATGACCCCTGTGCTATTTGGGCACATCTATCAAAAGTCCTCACTTTCCTGAAGGATCAATACCCCACTGCTTCAGTGCTACATGTGGTCAGTGATGGGCCGACCACCCAATACCGCTCCAAAAAGAATTTTTACTTCTTCACCAACATTCCATTTCAGATGGGCTGGAAGAAACTCACTTGGAACTTTCTGGAGGCTGGCCATGGAAAAGGCCCTGCTGATGGGATAGGAGCAGCAGTGAAAAGAAGAGCTGATGACATCATAGCTAGAGGAAAGGACATACCAAATGCTCGGGTGCTCTTTGAGGAGCTTCAACAGCAAAAGTCTGCCACAGAGCTCTTCTATGTTGAGCCAGAGGAAATTGAGTGTATGGACATTCATGTGCAATCCGAGCTACAAACAATCCGTGGCACAATGAAGATTCATCAGGTAATGGTTGACAGTCCACAGTCGTCTCAAACAAATAATTTTACATGAACTAAGTTCATGCCTTAACAGTTTTTCCTCTCCTTTCAGATAACCTCTGCTAGCCCAAGCCAAATGTCATGGAGAATCCTCAGTTGCTTTTGCTCTGCACCTCATGACTGCAAATGTTTCAATCCAGAAACAGTCATGTTCCAGCATTGGGACGAAGCTTCTCCCTCAACCAGTACATCGCATCCTGACACACCTCAAATAGGTCTGCGGCATATTGTGGACTTGAACGAGGGACACGTTGGTCAGTGGTGTGCTGTGAAGTATGATGGAGATATTTATCCTGGCATCATACAGGATACTGATGTCTACAGTGGTGCTCTGGTTAAAACCATGAGCCGTGTTGGTCTCAATCGTTTTTTTTGGCCTCTAAGGGATGACATAATCTGGTACCAAACCAAGAATGTCATAGGCCTAATCCCTGAGCCTGTACCAGTGACCAAACGTCACAAGGAAATTATTGTGTCTGTTTGGGAAGAAATATGTGAAACACTTAATTAGATGTGGCCTCAAATCACATCACACACATACACACACACATGCGCACGAGCAAACGCTCTCTCTCTCACACCCACATGCAAACATACATACATTCACACATTCAAGATGCTCAAAATTTTCCACATTCCACATCTATGTTTAAATGTTACAGTTTAAGGTGTTCTTTACAGTTACTCTTTACGGAAGATGAGTGTTTATTTAAGAGACCAATAAGAACATTTCAGAACATTAACCTCATAATTATCTCACATTGTTGAATTTCTTATGCATCTTTTATTACTTGTATTTTCCCTGGCCATCAGTTGTGTCAGTTCTTTACAGTATGCACTGTAACCGTTCATCTGTGAGACAAATCAGTTTTATCTGACATCAACAACACCTGTTTTACTATAGTGCTGAGTTTGTTTAATGACTGTTATGAGTTTAAGTATTTTTCTAATAAATAAATAAACCGAAAAATAATTTTAATGACTTGACTTAAATTTTAATGACATGACTTAAAAAGCGTACTTTTGTTTTTTTTTCCTATTTGTATTATTACATTGTACTGTATATATACTGGTATTGTAGTATATGTATATTATTTTTAGATATTTGCATTTATTTTTATTTCTTTGTTATTATTATTATTATTATTGTTATTATTATTTATTTTTATTTCTGTTTTTATTTTTGTATATTCTTCTTTTTATATATATTTGCATCTATTTTATTTCTTTGTCTTGCTGCTGTAACATAGAAATTTCCCCACTGTGGGACGAATAAAGGTTTATCTTATCTTATCTATCAGTAAACTTTTGTTTTTTTATGTGCCAAGTCTCAAATCAAACACCAAATCCGCCATGTTTTACACAATTAACCCTCTAGGTGGCGTTTTGTGGGTTTTTCCCTCATAATAGCGAAACGAACTTAAATTACTTTTAAATTACTTTTTCTTTATTGATCGTACAGACAAAACCAATACATCAATCAAATCTGTAAAATGTCTATGATTATATATATAAAAGCTTCTTGACTTGAAGCGGTGCAGTTTCTCCGGTATCACCTCATTAACTGTCCGTGTGGAAATATAGCAAAGGCTCTTAATGATGTCCACACGTCTCTGCACTGTTATAGCCTTTATATTTAATCACTGTACATATGCTTACATATATATCACATGCTGTAAATATGATACATATTTATCTGTATGATACAGCTGCAAATAAGTATTTGAACACCTGAGAAAGTCAATGTTAATATTTGGTACAGTAGCCTTTGTTTACAATTACAGAGGTCAAACGTTTCCTGTAGTTTTTCACCAGGTTTGCACACACTGCAGGAGGGATTTTGGCCCACTCCTCCAAACAGATTTTCTCTAGATCAGTCAGGTTTCTGGCCTGTCGCTGAGAAGCACAGAGTTTGAGCTCCCTCCAAAGATTCTCTATTGGGTTTAGGTCTGAAAACTGGCTAGGCCACGCCAGAACCTTGATATACTTCTTACAGAGCCACTCCTTGGTTATCCTGGCTGTGTGCTTCGGGTCATTGTCATGTTGGAAGACCCAGCCTCGAACCCATCCAGTGAACATTCAGGGTAGGGACATTGTGAGAGTGGACTCTTACAAATACCTGGGTGTTCACCTAAACAACAAACTGGACTGGACAAACAACACTGAGGCAATCTACAAGAAAGGGCAGAGCAGACTCTTTCTGCTGAGGAGACTAAGGTCTTTTGGAGTACAGGGAGAGCTACTGAAGACCTTTTTTGTCTCTGTGGTAGCCTCAGCCATATTCTATGGAGTGGTCTGCTGGGGCAGCAGCATATCTACTGCAGACAGGAAGAGACTAGACAAGCTGATCAGGAAGGCCAGCTCAGTCCTGGGGATTCCCCTGGACACTGTACAGGAGGTGGGAGAAAGGAGGATGGTAGCAAAACTATCATCATTGCTGCAGAACACCTCCCACCCCCTGTATGAAACCGTTACATCGCTGAGCAGCTCTTTTAGTGACAGACTGATACATCCTAAGTGTCTGAAGGAGCGATACAGAAGGTCTTTTCTCCCTGCTGCTATTAGACTGTACAACCAAAGCTGTTCCCAGTAAAACCAGTCACCACCATACAACACTGCTATTACTTTTTAAGATGTGCAATAACTTTATCTGTGTGAAATATTATTACAAATCAGGTACAATATTATGTGCAATATTACCCGCAATTTACGTGCAATACTACCTTAAAATATGACTTGAAAGCGTACTTTAGTTTTTCCTATTTGTATTATTACATTGTACTGTATATATATATATATATATATATATATATATATATATATATATATATATATATATATATATATATATATATATATATATATATATATATATATATATATATATATATATATATATATATATATATATATATATATATATATATATATATATATATATATATATATATATATATATATATATATATATATATATATATATATATATATATATATATATATATATATATATATATATATATATATATATATATATATATATATATATATATATATATATATATATATATATATATATATATATATATATATATATATATATATATATATATATATATATATATATATATATATATATATATATATATATATATATATATATATATATATATATATATATATATATATATATATATATATATATATATATATATATATATATATATATATATATATATATATATATATATATATATATATATATATATATATATATATATATATATATATATATATATATATATATATATATATATATATATATATATATATATATATATATATATATATATATATATATATATATATATATATATATATATATATATATATATATATATATATATATATATATATATATATATATATATATATATATATATATATATATATATATATATATATATATATATATATATATATATATATATATATATATATATATATATATATATATATATATATATATATATATATATATATATATATATATATATATATATATATATATATATATATATATATATATATATATATATATATATATATATATATATATATATATATATATATATATATATATATATATATATATATATATATATATATATATATATATATATATATATATATATATATATATATATATATATATATATATATATATATATATATATATATATATATATATATATATATATATATATATATATATATATATATATATATATATATATATATATATATATATATATATATATATATATATATATATATATATATATTAAATATTAATATGATGAGGTCCAGTTAACAGCTAAAACAGGTAAAAGTAATAACTACTTTTTAAGTACATGTCAGAGCCAAGACTTCTTTAATTTTACTTAAGTAAAAAGGTATAATCAGTACTTCAACTTTTACCCGAGTATTTTAAAACGAGTATCTGTACTTCTACTTAAGTAAAGGATGTGTGTACTTTTGCCACCTCTGGGGGGCAATTAATTTTTACAAGGGGCCACATGAGAAACCTGAATTGTGTCAGAGGGCCACACCAACAATAATATTTTAGGGATGCACCGAAATTAAAATTCTTGGCGGAAACCAAAAACCAAAAATGAGGAAACCAAGGCCAAAATCTAAAACCGAAACATTTAGAGAAAAGATTGTCAATTATTAGAACCATTGCATTTATGGCTATGAGTGTGTACTACCCTCACTAAAATTAATGCATTGCAATTCAAAGAATAAATCAATTACAAAAGTTTTTTATTTATTATTATAAATTATTGTTATTTATTTGTTACCATTCATAGTATTGACAGACAGACAGCGGTCAATTATTTTTTTAATTGACCGCCGAACGTTTGGTAGCCCATTCAAGTGAATGAAACGTTCTAATCTACAGCATTAAGAAGAGCCGTGTAATGAATAATATTATATTATAATAATTATTATTTTCGGGATCCACAGGGAATGTTTCAAAGATCAACCTGTCGATCCACTGGCGACCACTGATCTAAGGCAATGAATTCCGTAATTTTTTGTTTTATGCCTTTTGCCTTGGCACCATCACTGGAAAACTTTCTTGCCTTTTCAGAAACGTCCGCTAGACGGAGTGCGCATGCTCAGATTGGCTTTACTTTTCTGCGCCGCATTCTTCTCATATTTAGAATGGCAATCAGGATGTTTGGATTTCAGGTTATAAATTAAACCCGACGTGGAGAAACTCTTTGCAGATACACCCCCTCTTGAAATTTCAGCATTGCATGTTTTGCAAATTGCTATCCGTGGGTCTTTCTCCGAGATATTGAAATAAGTCCACACCGCAGACATGTTGGCTTTAATCCAGATAACCGTGTGCTGGCTGCGCTTTTTTTACTGCGTCATTACAATTGTGTTTCTGCCGTGTTGTTTCGGTGATTTAGGTACAGTGAGGAAAATAAGTATTTGAACACCCTGCTATTTTGCAAGTTCTCCCACTTAGAAATCATGGAGGGGTCTGAAATTGTCATCGTAGGTGCATGTCCACTGTGAGAGACATATTCTAAAAAAAAAAAATCCAGAAATCACAATGTATGATTTTTTAACTATTTATTTGTATGATACAGCTGCAAATAAGTATTTGAACACCTGAGAAAGTCAATGTTAATATTTGGTACAGTAGCCTTTGTTTACAATTACAGAGGTCAAACGTTTCCTGTAGTTTTTCACCAGGTTTGCACACACTGCAGGAGGGATTTTGGCCCACTCCTCCAAACAGATTTTCTCTAGATCAGTCAGGTTTCTGGCCTGTCGCTGAGAAGCACAGAGTTTGAGCTCCCTCCAAAGATTCTCTATTGGGTTTAGGTCTGAAAACTGGCTAGGCCACGCCAGAACCTTGATATACTTCTTACAGAGCCACTCATTGGTTATCCTGGCTGTGTGCTTCGGGTCATTGTCATGTTGGAAGACCCAGCCTCGAACCCATCCAGTGAACATTCAGGGTAGGGACATTGTGAGAGTGGACTCTTACAAATACCTGGGTGTTCACCTAAACTACAAACTGGACTGGACAAACAACACTGAGGCAATCTACAAGAAAGGGCAGAGCAGACTCTTTCTGCTGAGGAGACTAAGGTCTTTTGGAGTACAGGGAGAGCTACTGAAGACCTTTTTTGTCTCTGTGGTAGCCTCAGCCATATTCTATGGAGTGGTCTGCTGGGGCAGCAGCATATCTACTGCAGACAGGAAGAGACTAGACAAGCTGATCAGGAAGGCCAGCTCAGTCCTGGGGATTCCCTCTGGACACTGTACAGGAGGTGGGAGAAAGGAGGATGGTAACAAAACTATCATCATTGCTGCAGAACACCTCCACCCCTGTATGAAACCGTTACATCGCTGAGCAGCTCTTTTAGTGACAGACTGATACATCCTAAGTGTCTGAAGGAGCGATACAGAAGGTCTTTTCTCCCTGCTGCTATTAGACTATACAACCAAAGCTGTTCCCAGTAAAACCAGTCACCACCATACAACACTGCTATTACTTTTTAAGATGTGCAATAACTTTATCTGTGTGAAATATTATTAAACAAATCAGGTACAATATTATGTGCAATATTACCCGCAATTTACGTGCAATACTACCTTAAAATATGACTTGAAAGCGTACTTTAGTTTTTCCTATTTGTATTATTACATTGTACTGTATATATACTGGTATTGTAGTATATGTATATTATTTTTAGATATTTGCATTTATTTTTATTTTTTGTTATTATTATTATTATTATTATTATTATTTATTTTTATTTCTGTTTTTATTTTTTTAGTATATTCTTCTTTTTTTTTTTTTTTTTATATATATTTGCATCTATTTTTATTTCTTGTCTTGCTGCTGTAACATAGAAATTTCCCCACTGTGGGACGAATAAAGGTTTATCTTATCTTATCTTCAACTGCGGGAAGGAGGTTGTTCCCCAAAATCTCGCAATACATGGCCCTGGTCATCCTCTCCTTAATACAGTGCAGTCGCCCTGTCCCATGTGCAGAAAAACACCCCCAAAGCATGATGCTACCACCCCCATGCTTCACAGTAGGGATGGTGTTCTTGGGATGGTACTCATCATTCTTCTTCCTCCAAACACGTTTAGTGGAATTATGACCCAAAAGTTCTATTTTGGTCTCATCTGACCACATGACTTTCTCGCATGACTCCTCTGGATCATCCAAATGGTCATTGGCAAACTTAAGACGTGCCTGGACATGTGCTGGTTTAAGCAGGGGGACCTTCAGTGCCATGCATGATTTCAAACCATGACGTCTTAGTGTATTACCAACAGTAACCTTGGAAACAGTGGTCCCAGCTCTTCTCAGGTCATTGACCAGCTCCTCCCGTGTAGTTCTGTTCTGATTTCTCACCTTCCTTAGGATCATTGAGACCCCACGAGGTGAGATCTTGCATGGAGCCCCAGTCCGAGGGAGATTGACAGTCATGTTTAGCTTCTTCGATTTTCTAATGATTGCTCCAACAGTGGCCCTTTTTTCACCAAGCTGCTTGGCAATTTCCCCGTAGCCCTTTCCAGCCTTGTGGAGGTGTACAATTTTGTCTCTTGTGTCTTTGGACAGCTCTTTGGTCTTGGCCATGTTAGTAGTTGGATTCTTACTGATTGTATGGGGTGGACAGGTGTCTTTATGCAGCTAACGACCTCAAACAGGTGCATCTAATTTAGGATAATAAATGTAGTGGAGGTGGACATTTTAAAGGCAGACTAACAGGTCTTTGAGGGTCAGAATTCTAGCTGATAGACAGGTGTTCAAATACTTATTTGCAGCTGTATCATACAAATAAATAGTTTAAAAATCATATATTGTGATTTCTGGATTTTTTTTTTAGATTATGTCTCTCACAGTGGACATGCACCTACGATGACAATTTCAGACCCCTCCATGGTTTCTAAGTGGGAGAACTTGCAAAATAGCAGGGTGTTCAAATACTTATTTTCCTCACTGTATTTCGGTGGCAAATTTTCGGTGGCCGAATTTTCAGTGCATCCCTGTAATTTATGATTGGCCTCATGTGGGCCGGACAGGGACGTACAAAGGGCCGCAGTTTGCCCAGGTCTGTCCTAGGCCCCAACCACTGTGGGAATGGAACAAGAGGATTTGGGATTTTTTTAAACACTAAACTGATTTTTAAAACAGAATTGAATTTATCTGAATTAAATTTTGCAACCAGAAGCTGCTGGATTTTGCTCGGAGCTTTGGGACGGCACATGGAATTGTACTCCAGAGTGATAATAAAATGCAACTGTGTAAAAAAAAACTAAATCCAACCTTAATAGTGTTTTGAATCTGCTGTAATAGTTCCACTTTTACTCGGTTAGTACAAATAAAAGTTTGTTTCAGGTTAAAGCTGGTGATGACCAAATGGATCAGGAGACGATTTAGATTAAACATTAAGACTTTATTTCTGTTATATAAATAGAAGGAGAGGGCAGAGTCACCACACCAATGAATGCTTCGTTGAACATAAACAAGCCTTGCGTATACAGGATTAACCCTCTAACTGGTGCACATAGTGAACATGTCCTGAGTGTAAAGGCAAGCAATGTGAGCCAGTGTGTGTGGGCATGTGGACAGATGAACTGTGCAACTGCTCTGCCTTGGTGAGTGAGTGATTTAGGGAGTAAGTGAGTTAGGGACCTGATCAAGATGCAGCAGACTGACTGAACTTAACAACCAACGAAGACTAATGTGACACAGTGAGTGATGTGAAGGGTAAGGCTGTATAAAGTGTTAATGAGTGTGACAAGGAATAAGTGTAAGTGATTATTGACATGTGGTTGGATAATGTAGCATTCAGGTGCTGATACAAGTCATAGTTCTGTGGACTTGGGGAGTCAGTGATGTTGGGACTTAGAGTGTTGGGGAGTTGGGAATTGGATAGTTGGGAGTTGGGGACTTGCGCATTGGGGATTCAGGAATTGGTGTGTTGGGATTTGGGGCGTTGGGGAGCTGGCACTTGGGGACTTGGTGAGTTGGGACTTGGGTAGTTGGGGAGTTGGGTCCTGGGGAACTGGGAAAGTTGGCAAGTTGGTGAGTTGGGACCTGGGGTACTGGGACTTGGGGATTTTGGGGTTGAGGAAGTGGGACTTGGGAAATTGAAATTTGTGGAGTTAGGGAATTAGAAAATAGTACATTTGTTTGAATTCTTTCCGTTTTTTATACTGGTCCAGCATTACAGCTTCATGGCTCTTCGTGTAAAGAGCGTTATGTTGCACTTCAGGAGACTTCAACACCATACAGTAGCTTCAACCCCTGTTGGGGATGTGTCTCATCTACAAAGCAGAATCAAAATGCAAAACACAACAAACAAAAATAACCCTGCAACTAAGCATTCACACTGAAAATGAGTTAATTACTTTCTAATAAATAAATAAACATTTGTTTGAGGGATAGATAGATAGATAGATAGATAGATAGATAGATAGATAGATAGATAGATAGATAGATAGATAGATAGATAGATAGATAGATAGATAGATAGATAGAACTTTTGTTCTTGACATATTTTTATGTTAAAGGTTTTTTCAGGAAAGAGCAGCAAGAAAGTATAATTGATCAGATGTTTAACATCCCCAACATCTCCACCAGAACCACCATGTCTGTGTATTTGTATATTTGTGTGCAACAATCAGACATAACTGTATAGCCACTGATCAGGCATAAAATTATGACCACCTGCCTAATATTGTGTTGGTCCCATTTTTGCAGCCAAAATAGTCATCAAGCAACAGCATTAACTTCTTTAGCAATTTGAGCGACAGTAGCTCGTCTGTTGGCCCACACTGTCGCTGGTTCACCACTGTTCCTTCCTTGGACCACTTCTGATAGATACTAACCACTGCATGAAACATCCCACAAGAGCTGCAGTTTTGGAGATATTCTGACCCAGTTGTCTAGCCACCACAATTTGGCCATGGTCAAACCTGCGCAAATCCTTATGCTTGCCCATTTTACCTGCTTTTAACACATCAACTATGAGGACAAAAATGTTTAATTGCTGCCTGATATATCCCACAAACTAACAGGTGATACGATGAAGAGATAATTAGTGTTATTCACTTCACTGCTCATAAGGTTATAATGTCATAATGTTATGCCTGATCTCTGTATATGTATGTGTGTTATGTGTATGCATACTGTATGTGTGTATTTCTGGATGTAATTTGTGTTTCTGTATACATTTGTGGGTTGTGTGTATACAGTATGAATGTCAGTCAGTGCATTTGTGTATCTATATATTTAACACACTCTGTCTCTCTTGCTCACTCTCTTTCTTTTAGACTCTTAGTATTGGTATTCTCTGCATGTCACAAAATCAATAAAATGCTTCCATTTAAGAAGGCGACATCTCCCAGTTTGATCTCCCTGTCTTTCTGTCTGTTTGTTTTTCTGTCTGTTTGTCTTTCCATGTGTCTGATCCCCTGTCTCTCTCTGTCTGTTGTTCTGTATGTCTGAGCCTCCTGTCTATCTGTCCATTTGTCTTTCTGTATGTTTGATCTCCTTGTCTCTCTGTCTGCTTGTCTTTCTGTATGTCTGATCTCCCTGTCTCTCTCTGTCTCTCTCTTTGCTGCTGTCCTTTTTTATTTCTCTCCTGGAGAAAGGTGGTATCCTAACCTTAACCCTAACCCTAACCCTAAACCTTCGTTTATCACACACTATTAATCCCTCTATCCTACTCTGTATAGAACAGAGTAGCCGATGCGGTGGAGGAATGGTTTCAGTATCAACCTCTCTTTTTCTTCATCATTTCTGTCTGTTTCTCATTTAATCTCCCATCTGTCTTTCTTTTTCTTTCTCTCTTCCTCCTCTCTTTTTTTCCACCCCTTCCCCCACTCCTCTCCTTTTCTCTGCATCTTCAAGCAGTTGAGAGAGAGAGAGAGAGAGAGAGAGAGAGAGAGAGAGAGAGAGAGAGAGAGAGAAATGAAGTAGGAAAGATGGAGGTAGGAAAAGCAAGAGGAGGGGAATGAGTGTAAGGATTCTCAGCACACTGGTGGCTGACTGGAAAACACACACACACAACACACACACACACACACACACACACACACACACATTTTTGCAGTGCTATTGAGCTTGGCGGAAGAGTGCTGGATACGGCCAATAGCTCTGAGCTATCTCTCTCCTACACACACACACACACACACACACACACACACACACACACACACACACACATGCACAAAGGTTGTGTGTCTCACATTCACCTCTATCTGTACTGAGCTGTGTGTGTGTATGTCTGTGTGTGTTTAACACAGTGGATGTAAACACACTCGGTGATGGAGGTCTTGCTGCGTCTCCTTCTCCTGCGCTGATCATACTGGATTATTACACAGACGCTGTGGAATTTATGTGTGAAACTTTGTGTGTGTGTGTGTGTGTGTGTGTGTGTGTGTGTGTGTGTGTGTGTGTGTGAGAGCATTCCGTATCTCATTGATGGATCCTGCAGGATTGCTGATGACTCGAGACGAGGAAATGTGAATCAGATGCAGAGTGAGTGTTATTTATTCATATTCCTGTAAGAACTAAAACCAAGCTATGCAGCATGCTGTGAAGCATGTTCTCCTCAGTATTTTTTTTCCTTTTGTGTACTCCTCAGTATGTTCTCCTTATGTTCTACTCAGTGTGTTCTTCTGAGTTTGTACTTCTCAGTTTGTTCTTCCCAGTATGTTTTCCTCAGTGTGTCCTCTCCATGCTGTGTTCTCCTCATTATGTTCTCCTCAGCATGTTCTCCTCAATATATTGCCCTGAGTGTGTTCTCCTTAGTATGTTCTCCTCAGTGTGTTCTCCTCAGTATGCTTTGCTCTTTGTGTTCTCTCTAGTGTGTTCTCCTCAGTATATTCTTTTGCTGTGTTCTCCTCAGCATGTTCTTCTCAGCATGTTCTCCTCAGTGTGTTCCCCTCAGTATGTTCTCCTTAGTATGTTCTCCTCACTGTGTTCTCTTTAGTGTTTCTCTTATGCTCTCCTTTCTGTGTTCTCAATTTCTGTGTTCCCTTTTTCTGTGTTCTCCTGCTCCTTTTGTTTTCTTCACTGTGTTCTCCTCAGTATGTTCTCCTCAGTGTGTTCTCCGCAGTGTGTTCTCCTGACTGTGTTTCTTTCAGTGTTTTTCTATGTTCTCCCTCTGTGTTCTCAGTATGTTCGCCTTTATTTTCTAAGTATGTTCTTCTCAGTATGTTCTCCTCAGTACGTTCTCTTCACTGTGTTCTCCTCATTATGTTCTACTGAGAGTCTTTTCCTCAGTATGTTCTCCTGTATGTTCTCCTCACTGTTTTCTCCTCAATGCGTTCTCTTGTGTGTTGTCCTCTCTCTGTGCATGTGTCCTGAAACTTTGCCCTGACACTGGAGACTCTATGTTGCATAAACTTCTTCTTCCTTTCCGACAGCTTTAGCAGTATAACAGGGTTTTTTTATGTCTCTTGTCACACCAGAGAACCTCACTGTTTTTCTTTTGTGTTTTGGATCTTCAGTGTCAGTCTGTGGGAAGTGAGCTGACAATTTTGGGGCTTGGCATCAGGATGGCTCCACCCCCTCCGACCAATGCGCCACACGTGTGCTTGTCGTGCGTGGTGATTGTGAGCAGCATGGCGCTGATGGATGCGTATTTAGTGGAGCAGAACCACGGGCCACGCAAGATCGGCGTGTTCATAGTAGTGAGCGTGGGTGACGTTTGTTTCCTTATCGCACTGCGCTATGTCGCCGTCTGGGTCGGAACCGAGCTCAGGACCGCAGCGAGGATATGCCATGATACTCTGGTTTCTCTACATTTTTGTTTTGGAGATCAAAGTCTACTTCATCTACCAGAACTACAAATCGGACCGGAGGAGTCTGGATGCTCTGGCACGTAAAGCTTTAACACTGCTTCTCTCCATTTGCGTTCCCATATTGTTCATTATTCTGGTGGCTGTGGATCATATGGAGTACGTCAGGGCATTTAGGAAAAAGGAGGAGATACGGAACAGGCTCTTCTGGGTGGTGGTGGACCTCTTGGATGTTCTGGACATTCAGGCCAACCTGTGGGAGCCTCAGAAGAAAGGCTTCCCCCTTTGGGCTGAGGGCTTGATGTTCTTCTACTGCTACATTTTGCTGCTGGTGCTGCCATGCGTTAGCCTGAGTGAGATTAGCATGCAGGGCATCAACATCAGCCCGCACAAGATGATGCTTTACCCCATCCTGAGCCTCATCACCATCAACATCGTCACCATCTTCATCCGGGAGGAAACATGCTGCTGTACAAAGACGCTGTGGAATTTATGTGTGAAACTTTGTGTGTGTGTGTGTGTGTGTGTGTGTGTGTGTGTGTGTGTGTGTGTGTGTGTGAGAGCATTCCGTATCTCATTGATGGATCCTGCAGGATTGCTGATGACTCGAGACGAGGAAATGTGAATCAGATGCAGAGTGAGTGTTATTTATTCATATTCCTGTAAGAACTAAAACCAAGCTATGCAGCATGCTGTGAAGCATGTTCTCCTCAGTATTTTTTTCCTTTGTGTACTCCTCAGTATGTTCTCCTTAGTATGTTCTCCTCAGTGTGTTCTTCTGAGTTTGTACTTCTCAGTTTGTTCTTCCCAGTATGTTTTCCTCAGTGTGTCCTCTCCATGCTGTGTTCTCCTCATTATGTTCTCCTCAGCATGTTCTCCTCAATATATTGCCCTGAGTGTGTTCTCCTTAGTATGTTCTCCTCAGTGTGTTCTCCTCAGTATGCTTTGCTCTTTGTGTTCTCTCTAGTGTGTTCTCCTCAGTATATTCTTTTTGCTGTGTTCTCCTCAGCATGTTCTTCTCAGCATGTTCTCCTCTGTGTGTTCCCCTCAGTATGTTCTCCTTAGTATGTTCTCCTCACTGTGTTCTCTTTAGTGTTTCTCTTATGCTCTCCTTTCTGTGTTCTCAATTTCTGTGTTCCCTTTTTCTGTGTTCTCCTGCTCCTTTTGTTTTCTTCACTGTGTTCTCCTCAGTATGTTCTCCTCAGTGTGTTCTCCGCAGTGTGTTCTCCTGACTGTGTTTCTTTCAGTGTTTTTTCTATGTTCTCCCCTCTGTGTTCTCAGTATGTTCGCCCCTTTATTTTCTAAGTATGTTCTTCTCAGTATGTTCTCCTCAGTACGTTCTCTTCACTGTGTTCTCCTCATTATGTTCTACTGAGAGTCTTTTCCTCAGTATGTTCTCCTGTATGTTCTCCTCACTGTTTTCTCCTCAATGCGTTCTCTTGTGTGTTGTCCTCTCTCTGTGCATGTGTCCTGAAACTTTGCCCTGACACTGGAGACTCTATGTTGCATAAACTTCTTCTTCCTTTCCGACAGCTTTAGCAGTATAACAGGGTTTTTTTATGTCTCTTGTCACACCAGAGAACCTCACTGTTTTTTCTTTTTGTGTTTTGGATCTTCAGTGTCAGTCTGTGGGAAGTGAGCTGACAATTTTGGGGCTTGGCATCAGGATGGCTCCACCCCCTCCGACCAATGCGCCACACGTGTGCTTGTCGTGCGTGGTGATTGTGAGCAGCATGGCGCTGATGGATGCGTATTTAGTGGAGCAGAACCACGGGCCACGCAAGATCGGCGTGTTCATAGTAGTGAGCGTGGGTGACGTTTGTTTCCTTATCGCACTGCGCTATGTCGCCGTCTGGGTCGGAACCGAGCTCAGGACCGCAAAGCGAGGATATGCCATGATACTCTGGTTTCTCTACATTTTTGTTTTGGAGATCAAAGTCTACTTCATCTACCAGAACTACAAATCGGACCGGAGGAGTCTGGATGCTCTGGCACGTAAAGCTTTAACACTGCTTCTCTCCATTTGCGTTCCCATATTGTTCATTATTCTGGTGGCTGTGGATCATATGGAGTACGTCAGGGCATTTAGGAAAAAGGAGGAGATACGGAACAGGCTCTTCTGGGTGGTGGTGGACCTCTTGGATGTTCTGGACATTCAGGCCAACCTGTGGGAGCCTCAGAAGAAAGGCTTCCCCCTTTGGGCTGAGGGCTTGATGTTCTTCTACTGCTACATTTTGCTGCTGGTGCTGCCATGCGTTAGCCTGAGTGAGATTAGCATGCAGGGCATCAACATCAGCCCGCACAAGATGATGCTTTACCCCATCCTGAGCCTCATCACCATCAACATCGTCACCATCTTCATCCGGGGAGGAAACATGCTGCTGTACAAAGACAGCCGTGTCTCGGGGATCCTCTTGGGGAAAAATGTCCTGGCCATAATGATGAAGATGTGCAGCTTTGTGCAGTACAGGAAGCAACTGCAGAGCACTAACCTCAGTGCTAACACTCCTCCTCCTCCTCCTCCTCTTCTTCCTCCTCCTCCTGCAGCTCCTCCTGCTGCAGCCTTCAGTGTCGAGCTTCACAAAAACTCACTGATGCACTGTCGAGATGTTTCTCACACACCACTGCCTGAGCTCACTGCAACTGAACACACATGACACACATACACACACACTGGACTTATGATGATAATGGTAATAATGATGATGATGATGATGATGATGAAGCTTTTTCAGACTGTGAGCCAACTGTGAGGTTTAAACTGGACATATCATTTGGGAGGGGCTTATACATTAATGGGAGGAGCTTAAACTACCAAAGGGTGGGGCTTAAACTTTGAGCATTGGTGCTTACAGAGTGGTTACTATGGTTACAATATGCATTTGAGGTTATTTTCCTACTAGTTTGTGACACATAATTGTGAAGCATTTCATTGTTTTCACTGTCATGAAAATAAAACCTTTTTGAAGCTTGGGATCTTCTGGTAAGTTCCAGTTCTGAAAGCCTTTATATTTTTCTAAGAAATGCTTTTCTGGGTAGAGGCGTACAGCAGAACCAAATTTGGAACAGCTATTACACCACTGAGAGGTGGTGCCAGGGTTCCAGTTCATCTCTAAGGTGTTTACTGGAGTAGATCTTTCACTTGGGTGTGTGTGCAGATGTTGAATGTGTGTTTGGTGAGTTTTTTGGTTGTGTTATAACACCAAATACTGAGAAAAATACTGCACTAAAATGCAAACCATCAAAAGGTTGTCATGATTTCATAAACTTTTTCAATAATAAAGTTGAAAACATCAGGCAAAAAATCCAGGTGATTTAATATAAGTCCAAACTATTTTATAAATAACCCTGTAGATAGGACTGTAATTATAACAGACAATCAATTAAAAAGTTTTACTCCTATTCAAGAGAATGACTTAATTTTATTTATTTTCTCATCAAAATCAACTTGCATTCTCGATCCCTTGCCTACAAGTTTTTTCAAACAGATAATTCCAGAAGTAATTGAACCTGTTCTAAATATAAGAAACTCTTCCATCACTTCCAACATTGGGTATGTACCTAAATCCTCCAAACTGGCAGATATCAACCCTCTAATTAAGCTTGACCTTAACTCTTGTCAGCTGTCCAACTATAGGCCAATATCAAACCTCGCTTTTATCTCCACAATTTTAGAAAAGGTTGTAGCACATCAGTTCTTCTCACACAAACTTAGGAATAACATTTATGAAATGTATCAATAGGGATTAAGGCCGCACAGAGACAGCGCTAGTTAAAGTGGTAAATTACCTGTTATTGACCTCTGATCAGGGTTTTGTCCCCTTACTTGTTTTGCTTGACCTTACTGCAGCTTTTGACACCATTGATCATACTTTCCTCCTTGCCATACTAGAAAATGTTGTTGGAATAAAGGGAACAGCTCTCTCCTGGCTTAGGTCTTATTTTACTGATCGCTATCAGTTTGTTGATGTAAATGTGGGTTCTCCACACTATCTGAGGTAAAGTTTGGTGTTCCGCAAGGATCTGTCTTAGGCCCCCTGCTTTTCTCTCTGCATATGCTGCCTCTGGGCCAAATTATACATAAACATGATATTAGCTTCCATTGCTATGTTGATGATAAACAGTTGTATATTTTAGCAAAGCCAGATGACAGAGGAGTGTGTAAAGGGCATTAGACAGTACAGGGAGTGCAGAATTATTAGGCAAGTTGTATTTTTGAGGATTAATTTTATTTGAGGATTTAATTTGAACAACAACCATGTTCTCAATGAACACAAAAAACTCATTAATATCAAAGCTGAATATTTTTGGAAGTAGTTTTTAGTTTTAGCTATTTTAGGGGGATATCTGTGTGTGCAGGTGACTATTACTGTGCATAATTATTAGGCAACAACAAAAACAAATTCATACCCATTTCAATTATTTATTTTTACCAGTGAAACCAATATAACATCTCAACATTCACAAATATACATTTCTGACATTCAAAAACCAAACAAAAACAAATCAGTGACCAATATAGCCACCTTTCTTTGCAAGGACACTCAAAAGCCTGCCATCCATGGATTCTGTCAGTGTTTTGATCTGTTCACCATCAACATTGCGTGCAGCAGCAACCACAACCTCCCAGACACTGTTCAGAGAGGTGTACTGTTTTCCCTCCTTGTAAATCGCACATTTGATGATGGACCACAGGTTCTCAATGGGGTTCAGATCAGGTGAACAAGGAGGCCATATCATTAGATTTTCTTCTTTTATACCCTTTCTTGCCAGCCACGCTGTGGAGTACTTGGGCGTGTGTGATGGAGCATTGTCCTGCATGAAAATCATGTTTTCTTGAAGGATGCAGACTTCTTCCTGTACCACTGCTTGAAGAAGGTGTCTTCCAGAAACTGGCAGTAGGACTGGGAGTTCAGCTTGACTCCATCCTCAACCCGAAAAGGCCCCACAAGCTCATCTTTGATGATACCAGCCCAAACCAGTACTCCACCTCCACCTTGCTGGCGTCTGAGTCGGACTGGAGCTCTCTGCCCTTTACCAATCCAGCCACGGGCCCATCCATCTGGCCCATCAAGACTCACTCTCATTTCATCAGTCCATAAAACCTTAGAAAAATCAGTCTTGAGATATTTCTTGGCCCAGTCTTGACGTTTCAGCTTGTGTGTCTTGTTCAGTGGTGGTCGACTTTCTGCCTTTCTTACCTTGGCCATGTCTCTGAGTATTGCACACCTTGTGCTTTTGGGCACTCAGTGATGTTGCAGCTCTGAAATATGGCCAAACTGGTGGCAAGTGGCATCTTGGCAGCTGCAGCTTGACTTTTCTCAGTTCACGGGCAGTTATTTTGCGCCTTGGTTTTCCACACGCTTCTTGCGACCCTGTCAACTATTTTGAATGAAACGCTTGATTGTTCAATGATCACGCTTCAGAAGCTTGGCTATTTTAAGACTGCTGCATCCCTCTGCAATATATCTCACTATTTTTGACTTTTCTGAGCCTGTCAAGTCCTTCTTTTGACCCATTTTGCCAAAGGAAAGGAAGTTGCCTAATAATTATGCACACCTGATATAGGGTGTTGATGTCATTAGACCACACCCCTTCTCATTACAGAGATGCACATCACCTAATATGCTTAATTGGTAGTAGGCTTTCCAGCCTATACAGCTTGGAGTAAGACAACATGCATAACGAGGATGATGTGGTCAAAATACTCATTTGCCTAATAATTCTGCACTCCCTGTATATGCTTGATAAGTGATAGGACCACATGCAGCTAGAATCAAACTTTCCGATTACATAGCATCTCTGGATGGTCTTTCTCTCTGTGTTTACAGCAGTCAAAGACTTTGAGTCTTTCCTTTGAGGCTCATGTGACTAAAAAATGAATTCTAATGTCATTGATTTGTTTTTTTTTTCACCCTCCTGCACCCTAATTTATTGTTAGATAGATGTTTTTGAATGAAGATGTTAAATGTTAATGTTAAAACAATATTCAGGTTAAAAGAAAGACAATAATTCTCATATCATTGTATAATGTGATAATGCTTTTTTTTTTATGACAACATTGATTCAATGTTGATTCTACAATATTAATGACAACATTGAAGTTACAACTGAAATGTAATCTTTATTTAACATTATAGTTGATTTTCCACTATTCCACTAGTTCAGTCACAATTTATTTTTTTAAGTTATTTTTTCCTTTTAACTCATTTCCCATTTCTGGACTGCCTGGTATATTCATATTAGGAAAGCTTTTCCACACCCATTTGCACAGTCAAAGCATCTAAAACAAATGAGAACAACAGCAGGATATACAATGTATGCAAATGAATACATTAATAGAGGTACTAGAAGAGGTAAATATTGTCTGGATTAATGTAGATTTCTGGGAATACAAAATAAAGAAAAATAAAAAGCATTGACAGTAATGACTCACTAATTATATACATATTAAAAAAGTAGCCTTAAATGCCCTCTTTTGCCTCCACTGCTCTTTAACCTTCCTCCCAGCCCAATTTATAGAGGACTACAGCTCATATGTCAGTGCACAGGAAAGCATGCGACCCTCATATCCAGTGAGGTTCCTTCAATTGTGCTGAAGCATCTTACCTGTCATACAAAATATGTACACAAAGAAAAGAGAACATATGTTAATGTCCCAAAAAATTCATTAAATAAATGGTCTACCTAGAATCATTAACCATCATTTGCCTTGCTTCGTTAGACTGTTAAATCTACTCTGCTCTCTCAAGCCTATAAGTATTGTGCAGAAAGACTGAGACAGGCAAAGGTGGCAAAGTCCTGACATTCCTTCTGGAGTTCTTTGCCTTGTTTAAATTAAATTAAATTTTTATTTAATGTCACATTGGGCACTGCATAATTTAACTGAATAGCTACCCTTTTGATACTTGTCAAGTCAATTATTGAGAAGTGCTGCACTTCTGGTCAAAGGACTTACAGGGATGGGTAGGTATGTTTTTGTTAAAAGGCTAAACAAAGGTCTGGACTCTGATAGCTGATTGAACAGGGGCCTGCATTTTGTTGGAGTCTGCAGTGAAACAGAATATTTTACATGTAGACCATTTTACATGTATACCAATATTTTAATGTATACCATACATTATTTGTGTATCTCCACACAAATTGCATACTGTGTCTATACACTTCAGTATTGGTTACATAAATATCACTGTTATACCTTGAAATAGAACTCAAGAGCTAGGCCAAGCTTTCTTTCTTCAACTTCATCTTTCATATCTTCTGATTGTGTGTTGAAGTCAGGATTGGATCTAATAGGAAAATCACATTTCAGATACATCTGGGTAATTTTATTTTTGTGTATTATCTTTCCATAATGCAAAGACATTTCATTTGTTACCTGTTTCTTTATCAGAATGGATATCACTTGTGCCGAAATCTTCCTGTAGATATCTTCTTAAACTCTTCTCAGCTTCTTCATATGTGCCTGCATGTTGAATTTTAGTGTAGTTAGTTAGTGTAGTAGTTGTAAAGTACACAAAAAATTTTAATTTGACCTTATACTTATTTGGAACTTATACACTTACCTCGACTTAAAGGTGTCTAACACGTTCATATGTCAACCATCCTTCAGTGGGCAGCTCATAATTTTTAACTGCAGCCCGCAACTTGGCTGTTTCTTTGGGTGGATATGGTAGCAATGGAAGCTTCTCTCCAATCAGCCAGCTGTGTGGCACAAATCCTGTGCCACCATTTTGAATTTGAAGGATGCACCTCAGTTTATTTAGGAACTAACTGCCCTAGAATGCAACAACAATAATTTAAACTTAGTGTAAGTTTGTCCCTAATAAGCGGTGGCAACTGTAAAAAAGGAAAACCTCTGAAATGACATAAGGAAGACACCTTGAGAAGAGCCAGACTCAAGGGAACCCATCAATCATCTGGGTGGCATTTAAGCCGCTTAACCTGAAGACCCACCCAAAAACCAAGCTGCTAGTGGATTAGAACAAATCAGCGAAAGCAGCTGAAAATGCCCCTCATGGTTTGTGAACACCCCACTGATTGGGTAAAACCCAGTAGCATTCCACAGAGAAAAATGTGCATGATGTTGTGGTAATCAACAACAAATCAATATTAGTTTAATATCCCTGTTTCCACCTGAGTGTGCTGGTAAACTGGGATATTTGGATGCTGTCTTCTCCTCACTCTTACACATTCACTCGGGTTTGTTGACAGTGATGTCTCTCATCCCAGAGACCCCTCATGTCTGTGTTACCTTCTGGCTCTCCCTTTTAGTTATGCTGCCATAGCGAGTCTTGCCGGAGTCCCCAACTGCACAGTATCCTTAACTTTTATACAACAATAAGGATACTAAATAGTTAATTTCTTTCTTTGATTCTCTCTCTCTCTCTCTCTCTCTCTCTCTCTCTCTCTCTCTCTCTCTCTTCTTCTTCTTCTCTCTCTCTCTCTCTCTCTCTCTCTCTCTTTCTTTCTTTCTCTCTCTCTCTCTCTCTCTCTCTCTCTCTCTCTCTCTCTCTCTCCCTCTCTCTCTCTCTCTGTGTGTGTCGAGTTAAACATGCTCCTGAGGCACCAGTGACCAGTGTTTCTGCCCCTCTCCTTGGATCTGCCCACTTCGTCCCGGCCTGCCTCTGGATTGTGTTCTCTTTGATTGGAGGCCACTCTCTACAGCCTGGGGATCCATAAAATTATGAGGTAACACAGGAGCTTTGAGGATTGATCTGGACTGTACTTAATGTTTACAGTCTGCTACACTGATACAAGACTACAGTTTGCATTTGATCACCATCTCTACACACCTCAACATCATTTAGCTGTAAAAAATGGACATTCGATGCCACCCAGATGATTGATGGGTTCCCTTGAGTCTGGCTCTTCTCAAGGTGTCTTCCTTATGTCATTTCAGAGGTTTTCCTTTTTTACAGTTGCCACCGCTTATTAGGGACAAACTTACACTTATAAAGAACAATCTTATTGATTTATTCTTGAGAAATAATAAAAAGAATTTACACGCTGACCATAATTTAATTTTGTATAATTAAATGATAGATGCATAAATTAAATATACAAACATTGAAAACAAGCATTTGAACATTGTAAAGCCACGATGGAAAACAGATAAGTTAACTGTTGTAGCAGACAAATGCTATAAAAAAGAGAATGGAACAAAACACAGCAAACTAACAGGCTTCAAAATAAAGGAAAAAGTATGCATTGGTGTACAAATGTTACAAATTACAAATACAATGCAAATTAGTGTTTGTTTGCACTGTTTTAATGAAATCCATCGCTATGTTGAACTGAATTGCTTGCGAGTCATGACAGAACAGATCCAGTGTGACTTTCCTAAAGTTATCAAACAGTTTACACAATAGCACTTCATTGAATTGTACCAATTTCGCCTTTATTTGTGTGTTTTCTTTTCCTACTGTCGGTTGACCCTGTACTCTCTGCCATTTTCAAGCGTCTGTGTTATCTTGCCATTGTGCTAACCCATAACATGAGCAGCCCAACTAATCGATAACGGCATTCGTTGACAACTAAATATTATTTAGTTATTGTTACTAAATAATGTGTAAGAGTTAGCAGATAATTAGCAGCTAATGGTCATCCACATAGTCAGTAGCAAGAGAGAATGTGAGAGAGAGAGAGAGAGAGAGAGAGAGAGAGAGAGAGAGAGAGAGAGAGAGAGAGAGTGTGTGTGTGTGTGTGTGTGTGTGTGTGTGTGTGTGTGTGTGTGTGTGTGTGATCCGGATACACTGATTAGATTGAGATTGATCACATCTGCCGTTGTGGTTAGGGTTCTCCTGAGAGGTTGTGAATGAAAAGGGAACGCAGCCAGTGATTGTGCACTAATCTGCAGTTAAAGGCTAACTGCTAATGCGTTCATCAGAAAAAGTGCTGCTGGAACACGCGTGACGTCCCAAATCACAGCTGAGTGTGAATGTAACGCTAATGACACACTTTACTGAACATTTACTAAACTCAACAGCACATTAACATACAAATATACACACATGCGTGCACACACACACACACACACACACACACACACACACACACACCTGTACAATGACCTGTACCATTTCTTACGTACAAGCTCTAAGTCCACACGTTAAGCCACACCACCCAGCTCCGCCTGTCTGTTCTGTGTGAATGTGTGTGCGTGTGTGTGTGTGTGTTTGTGTGTATGTGTGCCTACGTTGTGTTATGAATTGTGTTACAAGGAAATGCGGCAGTGGGTAAAGAGGGATGTGGCGAAAGCTAAGGAAAAGGTATATGTGGAGCTGTATGAGAAGTTGGACACTAAGAAAGGAGAAAAGGATTTGTACCGACAGGCCAGGCAGAGAGACCGACCTGGGAAGTATGTGCTGCAAGTTAGAGCAATAAAGGATGGAGATGGAAATGTGTTGACTGGTGAGGAGAGTGTGTTGAAAAGATGGAGGGAGTATTTTAAGCAGCTGATGAATGAGGAAAATAAGAAAGAGAGAAGGTGGATAGGAGTAGTAAGGACGAAGTGAGAGCAGCGATTAAGAGGATGAAGAGTGGAAAGTCGGTAGGACCAGATGACATACCAATAGAAGCATAAAGATGATGGAGGGATGGCAGTCGAGTTTTCAACAAGATTGTTCAACAAAATTTTGGAAGGTGAGAGAATGCTTGAGGAATGGAGGAGGAGTGTGCTGGTACCGATTTTTGAGAATAAGTGAGATGTGCAGACCTGCAGTAACTACAGGGGAATAAAGTTGATCAGTCACACCATTAGTTATGGGAAAGAGTAGTGGAAGCCAGGCTGAGAGAAGAGATGACCATCTGTGACCAACAGTATGGTTTTATGCCAAGGAAGAGCACTACGGACACAATATTTGCTTTGAGAATGTTAATGGAGAAGTATAGAGAAGGTCAGAAGGAGTTGCATTGTGTTGTGGAGAGGAGTTGTGGTATTGTATGAGGTGACCAGAAGTGGGTGAATGATCTTAATCTATTCTTTAACAGATTTGATCAGCTATCCTCCCCTGGCCCCATCCAGTCCCCCCTGCTGCACTGTGAGAGTCATGTTTTTTGACTTCTCTAGTGCTTTTAACACCATCCAACCTGCGCTCCTGAGGGATAAGATGGTGTACATCTTATGGTGTACATCTTATGGTGTACAAGACTTTGGGGACTACCGACCAGTAGCACTGACCTCGCATCTGATGAAGATGCATTTTCCTCCTAAATCGGGCTATTTCACACCTAGAAAAGGCTGGGAGCACTGTGAGAGTCATGTTTTTTTGACTTTTCTAGTGCTTTTAACACCATCCAACCTGCGCTCCTGAGGGATAAGATGGTGTACATCTTATCTGGAGTGGACCATCATCTGTCTACCTGGATAATGGACAACCTCACAGACCGACCACAGTATGTGAGGACTCGTGACTGTGAGTCTGACATGATTGTCTGCAACACTGGAGCCCCGCAGGGAACGGTTCTAGCCCTGTTTCTCTTCACCGTCTACACTGCAGACTTCATGTTTAGCTCAGCAACCTGTGACCTGCAGAAGTTCTCTGATGATTTTGCCATCGTCGGTCTGATCACGGATGATGATGACAGGGAGTACAGAGGACTTATACAGAACTTTGTGGACTGGTGCCAACGGAGCTGCCAAAGAACTGGTGGTGGATTTCCGTAGGCTTCCGTAACACACTTCATCATTACCACCAGTGAACATTCAGGGAAAGGACATTGTGAGAGTGGACTCTTACAAATACCTGGGTGTTCACCTAAACAGCAAACTGGACTGGACAGACAACACTGAGGCAATTTATAAGAAAGGGCACAGCAGACTCTTTCTGCTGAGGAGACTAAGGTCTTTTGGAGTGCAGGGAGAGCTACTGAAGAACTTTTTTGACTCAAAAAAGTGTTGTCGGTGGCCTCAGACATTCAACACCCCCTGTATAAAAACAGAGAGAGACTCAGAACGTCTCTCACCCCCTGTATAAAAATGGTTTCATCGTTGAGCAGCTCCTTCAGTGACAGACTGTTACATCCTAAGTGTCTGAAGGAGCGTTACAGAAGGTCTTTTCTCCCTGCTGCTATTAGACTTTACAATCAGAGCTGCCCCCAGTAAACCATTCACCATAATACACACTGTTATTACAGTTTAACTGTGTAATAATACTACCTTTGTGCAATATTACCTGCAATACATGCAATATTACCTCTAATACATGCAATACCACCTGTGTGCAATATTACCTGCAATACGTACTTTTTTCCTTATTTGTATTTACACATTGTGTTGTGTATATACTGTATACTATAGTATGTGTCTATTCTTTTATAGTTATATAGTTATATCTTAATTCAGGTGTGTCAGAAGTATGTGAGGGTGGTGCAGGACAAGTATGAGGATAGTGTGACAGCAGTGAAGTGTGTAGTAGGAACGACAGACTGGTTTAAGGTGGAGGTTGAATTGCATCAAGGATCAGCTCTAAACCGTATCCCGTTTGCAGTGGTGATGAACAGGTAGACGAACGGGGTCAGACAGGAGTTTCCATGGACTGTGATGTTTGCGGATAATATTGTGATTTGTGGTGAGAGTAGGGAGCAGGTTAAGAAGAGCCTAGAGAGGTAGAGGTATGTGCTGGAGAGAAGGGGAATGAAAGCCAGTAGGAGTAAGACAGAGTACATTTATGTTAATGAGAGGGAGGGCAGGGAAAGTAATGGAGAGTGTTAGAAAAGTGAAAAAAAGAGTGCCTGCAGGGTGGAGTGGGTGGAGAAGAGTAGCAGGAGAGATTTGTGATAGAAGAGTATCTGCAAGAGTAAAAGAGAAAAAGTTTATAGGACTGTGGTCAGACCTGCTATATTGTCTGGTTTAGAGACAGTGGCATTAACTAAAAGACAGGAGGTGGAGCTGGAGGTAGCAGCGTTGAAGATGTTGAGATTTTCATTGGGAGTGACAAGGATTGGCAGGATTAGAAAATAAGTTTATTAGAGGGACAGTGCATGTAGGACACTTATGGGACAAAGGAAAAGAGGCCTTATTGAGATGGTTTGGACATGTGCAGAGGAGGGACATGGGGCATATCGGTAAGAGAATGCTGAGGATGGAGCCACCAGGAAGGAGGAAAAGAGGAAGGCCAAGAGAAAGTTCATGGCTGTGGTGAAGGAAACATGCAGGTAGTTGGTTTGAAAGAGGCAGATGTAGAGGACAGGGTAGTATGGAGAAGAATGATCCGCTGTGGTGACCCCTAATGGAACATTTGGGCTGAAAATCACCCAGGAGACCATCAAGGCAATGAAGATCATGGGTTAAGGATGAAATGATCAGAGAGAGAGAGAGAGAGAGAGAGAGAGTGTGTGTGTGTGTGTGTGTGTGTGTGTGTGTGTGTGTGTGTGTGTGTATGTGTGTGTGTGTGTGTGTGTGTGTGTGTGTGTGTGCATGTGTATTCAATGGAGGATCCTCTGGGGAACTTCAGCAGGTCATATGCTGATGAGCGTTGCTAAGCAACTGAGCTAATGGTTCATTCATATTTATGAGCTGAGGGTCTGGAACACTGTGCGTGTGTACGTGTGCATGTGTGTGAGTGTGTGCTTCTCAGTGTCTTATTGGTTACTGCAGTGACTCCCAACCGAGGACACCAGGTTCACTTTACATTACTTTTCTGCTGTTATTTCAGAAACACACATATTTCATTTCTATAAAAATCACTTATAAAGATTATGATGACGCTAATGATCATTTATTAGATCTGAAATATTAACATTTATCAGCTTTTAAATAGAAATGTGTATAAAGTTGTAGCTTGACTGTAAATGAATGAATGTGACCCCTTTCCTAATTTTTTTGTTTCTGTAGAACACAGCATTTTTATAGAAATTTTTTATATATTGTATTTATAGATGGTGTGTGTGTGTGTGTGTGTGTGTGTGTGTGTGTGTGTGTGTGTGTGTGTGTGTGTGTGTGTGTGATTTTCCTCAGAGGAAGTGGGTGTGTTTATAGAACATGAGGGATAATTAATGCTGGGGTGTGTGAGCGACTCTTACATTTGTCAATACACAAATTACATGTATTAATCACTAATCTGTGTCTGTGTGTGTGTGTGTGTGTGTGTGTGTGCGTCTGTGTGCGTCTGTGTGTGTCTGTGTGTGGGGGTGGGGGTGGGTTGTTATAGTGAGTGAGTAAGTGAGTGAGCGAGTGCAGAAGTGTTGGTATTGTGAGTGATTGTGTGTGTGTACACACTATACGTCTTTAGAAGTGTAAAAGCTTCACCTCTTAGTAAAGCAGTAAGTGTACAGAGTCCATTTTCTCTCTATGGACTCTCATTTTGTTTCTCCCTCCATAAATGTAACTCCACCCATTCAAGAACATCTGACTTTCCCAGTCTGGAGATTTCCAGGCATCTGTCCATAAATTAATTGGCTCTGACCCTCTTTGTGGGCTTCATGATGACGTAAGAGGATATCTGATAAGAATACAGTAACAATAACACAAATAACTGGTCTTTTCAATCCAATTCAATTTATTTTTATTTGTACAGTGCTTTTAACAACAAACATTGTCTTAAACCAGCTTTACACAAATAATGTGGTGATAAAAATGAATAAGATGTTCTTTATGTGTACACTTTAAGTGTAAGTTTGTCCCTGATGAACGAGCCAGTGGCGAGGTGGCAAGGAAAAACTCCCTGAGATGGCATAAGGAAGAAACCTTTAGAGGAACCAGACTCAAGAGGGAACCCATCCTCATCTGGGTTCCACCACTGTTCATTTATTGAAGATAAATGATGTTGAGGGGTACAGTGATGGTGATCAGAAGCAAACTGTAGTCCTGAGTCCTTTTTTTCCCCTTCCACTTACTCCATCTATCCTGTCCTTAAAGCAAAAGCATACCATCCTCAGGTGATTTGTAAATAAGGTCCAGTCTCCAGAGGTGGAAAGAGTAATAAAATATTCTATTGAAGTATAATTACTATGAATTTTTTATTTTGTGCATTACTTTACACCTCAGTCAATCTCAACAGTGTTACTATAACACCACACCAAACCGCTCCACAATCCACCACATTCCACCTGGCCCTCACTCACCTGGAAAATAAGGATTCATAAATATGAATGAGAAGGATGTGAGAAGACTGATGTGAAGAGGGTGAGGTGAGGAGGATGATGTAAGGAGACAGATGTGAGGAATGTGAGGAGGAGGATGTGAGGAGAAGGATGTGAGAAGAATGATGTGAAGAGGGTGAGGTGAGGAGGATGATGTAAGGTGACAGATGTGAGGAATGTGAGGAGGATGATGTGAGGAGAAGGATGTGAGAAGGATGATGTGAGGAGGAAAATGTAAGGAGGATGATATGGGAAGACTTATGTGATGATAATGATGTCTCGATGGATGATGTGAGGAGGATGATGAGGAGTCTGATGTGAGGAGTCTGGTGTAAAGAGGTGGTTTGAAAAGCAGGCTGTGTTCACTGCTCAGGTCTTTATCACTTATTTTAACCATTATTAAAAAATGACAGGGAAGAAGGTGTAATGAGGGTAAACTGATGATGTCAGTTTTTGAAGCTTTGGACAGTGAAGACATTTGAAGGACTCTATATCAAAGAAGTGGCCCTTTATTCCTTTTTTTTTTTTTGTCTGTGTTGCTCTGGCTGGGTTTTACTGTGTTGCTCTCCCCACTGCACATCTCACACTATCTTCTGTACAGTAGTTGTTTTTGTAGTTGTGTTTAGTTTGTCTGAAGTTGTGTTTGTTGATGGTTTCAGGTTCAGTTTATTTTTTCAGGAACGTCTTTGAAAATCACAGCAGGGTTAAAAGGTCTGAACTTCACACGCCTCAGAACATTCAGCAGGAGTCTAAACCTTTCACGAGAATGATCCTGATCTGGTTTGCACCATGAATGCAATCCTACAGGACATGAGGATTATATTTCCCTCGCAGTCTTCAAAGATTATTCAATGGTTTGAGTTATAATCTGCAATCTGTTTCTGGAGTTCTATTGGATTGGATGGAATAGTGGTTAGCATTTTTTAAGCAGGTAAACATCCTGATGCTCTTCCACACCATTTTCCCTACACCGCATCCTTGTGGAAAGCGAACAACTCTTACTTTTCTGGGAAACCAGTCCCAAGGTTTTTGTGATATGATTACTGTTGGATAAAACAAACCTGTGTATAACTCTGCATTCAGAATTTGCCATCTTAGGAGCTTCAAGGAACTTTTTAGGTCAAATAGTTTGCCTTTACACACTGTTCCCCTGCTGCCATCTACTGGGCTTTTCTCCTCACACTGCTGTTCTGGTTCCATCTAGTTGTGTTTGTGTAAAAGGTAGTTCACAACAACGTCAATTCTTGCAAAGACATCTTCCTGGCCTTTAGAGGTCCAGCTTTCCAAAGCACCATGACCTCTCTGACTTTCAGGATGATGATGATACTGATTGTGATGATGAAGACGGAGCGAACGCAGATTGATCAGTGAGTGACATTTGAGATTAAGCTCCGAAACCCATAACAACCTATGTGCTTCATTGAATGTTAACCAAGATGAAATGATTATGGTTTCTGCACGAAATCTAGTTTCCTTCATGGAGAACCAACAACAAGTGTTTATTTTTTTAAGTTGTAATTGCTGAGTTTCAAGATAAGGTTGAAAATTTTCCGATGAAGGATTTTGAATAAAATGTAGAAATGTTTACAATGTTTAAGGGTTAGTTTGTATTTATTTTTAATCTTATTTGTATTTTATTTTTTCTTTACGTTTCCTCAGTTCTCAATTCTGACTTTTTATTTTTTACACACTTTGACTGAGGAGTCAGTCACATGATCAGTTTGAGTCACGTGGCGAGTCGGAGTCACGTGACCGAGCCAAAACCAATCCGGGTGCAGAATAGAGGTGCAGGAGGCGTGCTCTGTGTTTCTGCCCCACACACACACACACACACACACGGTTCCGCTTTAGCTCCGGCCCGAACAACCCTCACTTTATCGTCATACTGCTTTTTCACGCGCACCGAGTGAGTAACAACTTTACACACACTATATACACTCTCCCCACACACTGATGCCGTAAAGCTGAACACTAGTGCAGGAACACACTGTAGCTATGTGCGCGCGCTGTAAACACTGTCATTTAATCTACTCCTGCGCATCATGATACTGTGTGTGTGTGGGGGGGTGATAGATAGATAGATAGATAGATAGATAGATAGATAGATAGATAGATAGATAGATAGATAGATAGAGCATCATTAGCCAACAGTAATATTTCCACAACATATTGCTAGCTTAATGCTAATGCTAACGCTAGCGGTGAGTGTAAACAGATCAAAGTTCATTAGTGAAACTGACAGAGGGAGTGAAAGAGTGATGGAGGAATGTAGAAAGAGTGAAAGAGTGATGGCGGGATATGAGTGCATAGTGTTGAAGTGAACTTGGAAAGGAGGGATGTATGAAGAGTGATGGAGTGAAAGCAGGATGGAGGGATGTGTGAAGCGTGTTGGAGTGAAAGAGGAAAGAAGGGATGTGTGAAGAGTGATGAAGTGACAGAATGATGGTAGTATGTGTGAGGAGTGATGAGAGATTTGTGATGGTGTGATTAGTAATAAGTGATGCTGTAATGAGTATTCCCTACTCTCTGATCTGCCCTACACTCTGGTATTCCTTACTCTTCGGTATTCCCTACGCTCTGGTATTCCCTACACTCTGGTATTCCTTACACTCTGGTATTCCTGACACTCTGGTATTCCCTGACACTCTGGTATTCCTTACACTCTGGTATTCCTTACACTCTGGTATTCCCTGACACTCTGGTATTCCCTGACACTCTGGTATTCCCTACACTCTGGTATTCCTTACACTCCAGTGTTTCCTACACTCCGGTGTTCCCTACACACTGGAATTTTATTTCCTACATGCTTTTCCCTACACGCTGTAATTCCCTGACACTCTGATATTCGCTACACTCTGGTATTTCCAACATTTCGGTGTTCCTGATACTTTTGTATTCCAGACACTCTGCTTTTCTCCACATCCAGTATTCCCTGACACTCCGGTATTTCCAACACTCCAGTATTCTCTACGCTCTGGTATTCTTGATACTCCAGTTTAAGAACTTTTAAAAAAATAACTGAGTTATATCCGTTTGTCAAAAGCAAGGTTGCTATCGCATATTACTCCCAAATTCCTTACAGAGGGTTTTATGAAGGGAGCCAAGGAACCAAGGTAAGGCTAGTAAAGGCAGGTAGGCTAAATGAGAAGGCCTCAGTTTTACTTTCGTTCAAGCGAAGGAAGTTAATGCCAGTCTTGATTTTATTTCTACGAGGCAATACCAAAGTGTACAGATCTGGATCTCTACTGTACAGATCCATTCTTATTTTGTTTGATAGAAAGATAGACCTGTAAATCATCTGTGTAGATATGGTAAAGAATGTCATGTTACCGGACGATAGACTCTAAAGGATGCAGAAATAATGCAGAGTAGGTAACCCAAAATATGCACACTACAAATGAGAGGAGCAGATGGAGACGAGAGGGCCATTAATACTGACTGGGAAACATCTATAGGCCAGATAAATTTTAAACCACCTGAGTATGACTCCTTGAAGGCCTACAGTGCTTCAGAGGATTTATAAGAATCTGATATATCACAGTATACATTTTTTTTCCTACACTCAGATATTCCACACATTTCTGTATCCTCCACACTTCAGTATTTCATACACTCCAGTATTTTCTACACTCCAGATTTTATACCTTAACTTTGGTATTTCAGACACTCCAGTATTGCCTACACTCCGGAATTCCCAACACCACAGTATTTCTGACACTCCGCTTTTCCTACACTTCTGTATTCCCTGACACTCCAGTTTCTCGACATGCTGCTTTTCCCTACACTTTGGTATTCTCTACACTTCGGTATTCCCTATGCTCCGCTTTTCTGTACCCTCTGGTATTCCCTACACCCCCTTTTCCCTACACTTGCTTTTCTGTATAATCTGGTGTTTCCTAAGCTTTGGTATTGTCAATGCTCCGCTTTTCCGTACACTCTGGTATTTCCTACACTTCAGTTTCAAAGTGTATTCCCCACACTTTGGAATTCTTAATGCTCCGCTTTTCCCTTCAGTCTACTTTTCCATACATTCCGGTATTCCGTACACTTTGGTATTCGCTACATTCTTGTATTCCTGAAATTTCAGTATTCCCTTCATTCCAGAATTCTCAACACTTCAGTATTTTGGACTCTTTGTGTGCATTCATGTGTGTGTGTGTGTGTGTGTGTGTGTGTGTGTGTGTGTTCCTGTGAGCACCAGTTCCTGTGAGACTAAAGCACTGTATATATAAATAGCACATGCATAGTTATTCCATACAGAGAGGTCTGTTTACAGCACAGTGTCCGATTAACAACACACACGTGTTGTGAGATGTCACACACACACACACACACACACACACACACACACACACACACACAGGGATATGGTGAACTCCATAGTATGGTTAGTGCAGCTGCTGGGTAATATTTTGTATGTGTGTATATACTATTTATTTATACTTAACCTGTGTGTGTGTGTGTGTGTGTTTCAACTGTCTGTAGGTGGAACGTGTGATGGAGTTAGTTTGGTTACCGTGGTAATGCAGTGGAGGTGTGTGTGTGTGCTTGTTGCTGCGGTGCCGTAGCAGTGTGTGTGTGTGTGTGTGTGTGTGTGTGTGATGCTGCGCTGGACGGTGTGCTTGGACGGCGGCCCTCGCAGGGTGAATCATGCCGCTGTGGCGGTTGGACATAAAGTTTACTCGTTTGGAGGTTACTGCTCGGGGGAGGACTACGAGACGCTGCGGCAGATCGACGTGCACATCTTCAACACCGGTACACCCCAACACTGCTAACATACACTGTACACATTTTCAACACCGCCAACATACACTGTACACGTTTTCAACACCACCAACATACAGTGTACACGTCTTAAACACTACCAACATGCACTGTACACGTCTTAAACACTACCAACATGCACTGTACACGTCTTAAACACTACCAACATGCACTGTACATGTCTTAAACACTACCAACATGCACTGTACAAGTCTTCAACACTACCAACATGCACTGTACACGTCTTAAACACTACCAACTTGCACTGTACAAGTCTTCAACACTACCAACATACACTGTACACGTCTTCAACACTACCAACATACACTGTACACGTCTTCAACACCACCAACATACACTGTACACGTCTTCAACACCACCAACATACACTGTACACATCTTCAACACCAAAACATACACTGTATACATCGTCAACACCACCATCATGCACTGTACATTATATTATACCCACATTTTATTATTAGAGACATTATTTTAAATACATGAGGTGCACAATGTCCATAATTCAATATTTTCTAGTAAACTAACTGTGTGTGTGTGTGTGTGTGTGTGTGTGTGTGTGTGTGTGTGTGTGTGTGTGGCCATTTGTGTGGCCGTTTGTGCCAGTGTCTCTGCGGTGGACGAAGCTCCCTCCAGTAAGGACAGGAGGTAGAGAACATACTCGTGAAGTGCCCTACATGCGTTATGGACACACGGCGGTACTGGTAGAAGATACTATTTACATCTGGGGGGGAAGAAACGACACAGAGGGAGCATGTAATGTACTGTATGCTTTTGATGTTGGTGAGGACTAAAAACACACACACACACACACACACATACACACTCTGTTACCCTGCACTTTACATCTACATGTACACGTGTCAGAAACACAGTTAAGGTGTGATTTGAGAGGTGGACACATGACCGTAACTCTGGTCCCTGCTTGGTGTAGGATGACCTGGAGGCTGGGTACTGATGATAATTCAACAGACTTCACCACACTCTGCAGGGCTTTGTGGTCCTCAGAACGACAGCTACAGTTCCAGGTGCTGATGTTTCCACTGTAGTTGAGGTCTAGAAGGACTTCTGGGTAGTTGACTTGTGAGGTTGGCAGGTTGTTGCTGATGTGTACACTGAAGTACCTGAAACTGCTCACTCCTTTTTCTAGTGTACTGATGATTGTGAGAGCTGTGAAGGCCCTCTGCTGTTCTGTTATGAAGACCACAACCGCTTTATTTGTCTTGTTAATGAGCAGGTTCTTGTCCAGACACTACTGAGACAGTCAGTTTCTTCACATAGACCTTCTCAGGTTTGTTGATAATTTAATTGAATTTTATTTGTAGAGCATTATAACAGTGGACATTGTCCCAAAGCAACTTTACAGAGATAAAGAGGTTATAAAACTTGAATTTATATGTTAGTGCCTGCAAGTTTAGTACCTCAAAGTTTATTCCTAATGAGTGAGCCAGTGGCATTGAGATTAAACAGACTACAGAAGCAAAGCCATTCTCATCTGGGTGGCACTGAATGTCCCTTCATTAAAGTTCCATCACTGTTGAGGTGTGCAGTTTTGTGAACTGTTCACTGATGCACGCTTAAATTGGTGGTGATAATTACAGTCCAAATCCAAACTTCTAGTACTTAAGTTGCTTAGTAACTTCATGGATCTTTAGGCTGTTGATGTGGAACCATCTCCATCTGCACAGAGTGATCTCCTATCGAAGGGAACTCCATTCAGAGGTAGGGCATCAGATTAATCAAGCAGATCTAAAGAGAGGAAAAGGACAGGAAAACTGGTCATTGGTACTTTAGGAGCATGTATATATGATTAGGAATGGGTACCAAGAACTGGTGTTCTTTTTAACTGGTACATAATTGGGTCAATACTGGATTACCGATATGCTTCAGGAGAAACGGTGCTGTTATCAATACTTGCATTGTTTTGTCTCTGTATACTTCAGTGTTAATAGGGACAAACTTAAACATATAAAGAACATCTTATTAATTTTTATCACCACATTATCTGTGTAAAGCTGCTTTAAAACAATGTTCATTGTTAAAAGCCATATATATAAAAAAAATTTAATTAATGAATTAATAGCGAATTAGAAGCTGCTGCTAGTCATTTTCTGTCCCTGAACGAAGTCATCATGTGGCCGTCGTTTGCTCGACGTACATGTGATTTCCATACGGTGTGTGTTTGTGTGTCATGGCAATAATGTTGAAACGTTCAAAAGTGTGGGCTCACGTTACAAAACTAAGCGACACCAATGTTAGATACAATATGTGCAATAGGAGGCAACACTAGTAATATAATAACATTTACAAACAAAACACGGTTTCTTTCTCCAGCAATGTGCTGTATTTACTATGTCTGTTATCTCCTGTCTCCAAGTGCAACTGTCCTACCTCAGCCTCAAGTGAAGTTAACATTCGTTATAAAGTCTTTAGTGTTAGTATTCTTTGGTGACACCACATTGGTTTGAAATGTAAATATACATGTATGTAAAGTATAAAATGAAAATCTAAATATGACCCCACAGGAAATGCTAGGGTAGAAATAGTTTCACCGTCAGTGAGGAATGAGACAGAGACACCCAGGAGCAGCCCATTCATCATAGTGATGTGTGGGAAGATGACCCCTGATAAAGTGGCAGAGTGTCACAGGGCTGTCACTAAATTTAAAGTAAAAGATTTATTGCCCTTCAATATAATGGGGTCAAGCTGGTTCAGGTGGAGTAGGCAATATATACTGTAAGTAAGCCTAAATGCTAGAGATGCCAGAATTTTCCATTATATTCTTTTGTGCTCCGCTCCTATGCACATGCTGTTCAAATACACTATATTAATAAAAGTATTGGGACACCTGACTTTTCCAGCTTTGTCATTCTTCCCCGAAATGTTACCACAAAATTGGAGGCACACAATGAGATATATATATATATATATATATATATATATATATATAATCATTGTTAGTTCTCAAGTTATAGAAACTGTACAGTGTATTCAGGGTGTAAATAGGGGCTCCAAACAAGACTCGCTATGGCAGCAGAACTGCAAGGGGGAGCCAAAAGGTAACACGGGCATTAGGGATCTCTGGGAGCACATCCAAATATCCAGTTCATCCAAATATCCCAGTTCACCAAAACACTCTATCTCCATAATCCCTCCAGATCTGCTCCTTTCCTCAGAAACAGCTACTGACTAAGTCTTGACTAAATAAATATGTTTTCAGCCAAGAATAAAACACTGAGACTGTGTCTGTGTCCCGTAACACTAATTGGAAGGCTGTTCCATAATGGTGAGTCTTTGTAAGAGAAAGCGCTGCCCCTGCTGTAGTGTTCATTATTTGAGGTACCAACAAATAGCCTGCACCTTTTGATCTAAGTAGGTGTTTGGGATCATAATGATACAGAAGTTCACTCAGTGCTTTTATTCTTATTTAAATGTGAACCAGTGCAGACTGCATAAAACAGGGGTGATGTAGTCATATTGCCTCGTTCTGGTAAGGATTCTTGGTACTGCATTCTGGATTAAACTGAATCTTATAGATGTACTTACTAGAACATGATCAGCCCTATAGCCAGACCCTTTTCTGTGGACTTAATGATGGTGTTGGATTTGTGAGAGACTAATACAGAGTAAAGTGTAGAGTTTAAATCACAGCCTTGGGAATGATTGAGTAATGAACACATCATCACTAAGCTCTTAAAGTAGTATAGGGTTAATGCTTGTTTGTGTGTGTATATGTCTTAGGCAATCACCGGTGGTGGACACCGAAAGTCACAGGAACAGTCCCTGGGGCGAGAGATGGACACTCAGCATGTGTCCTCAACAAAGACATGTACATATTCGGGGGATACGAACAATTGGTGGGCCATCACACAAACTAATCCTTTAATATACACACCTGCTAGTTAATACATATGCACGAGTGTCATGATATGATGTTTGTGTGTCTGTGTGTGTGTGTGTGTGTGTGTGTGTGTGTGTGTGTGTGTGTGTGTTTTTACAGGCTGACTGTTTCTCCAACGACATACACAAGCTGGACTCGATCACCATGTGCTGGAGTTTAATTAAAGCTACAGTGAGTGTGTTAGCATTAGTGCAGCACCACAGTTTAATCAAACTTAAGCATAGATTTTGTGTATGTGTGTGTTTGTGTGACAGGGAACCCCGGCGAGATGGAGAGATTTCCACTCTGCGACGATTATCGGTAGTAAGATGTTTGTGTTTGGGGGACGTGCTGATCGCTTCGGCCCCTTTCACTCCAATAACGAGATTTACTGCAATAAGATCAAAGTGTTCGACACAGAAACCAACAGCTGGCTCAACACCCCCCCTAATCAGATTCAGCCTGAAGGACGCCGCAGCCACTCAGCGTGTGAGATTACACACCACATTTCCATACACATACTCATGGTCTTTAACACCGTTTCTATGGATACAACGTTAAGACGCTGTCACTGTGATGACTAGACATACAAACCTAGCAAAGACTGCTAATGCTAAGACATAGCTCTATGACCTGCTATGTGATTTTGTGAATGCTTATATCTGATCTGTTTTTTGGGGGGTGTGTGTGTTGTTACAGTTGCTTATAACGGAGAGTTGTACATTTTTGGAGGCTACAACGCTCGACTAGACCGACATTTTAATGATCTGTGGAAGTTTAACCCAGGTGCGGTGCACGACACACACACTCACTCACACACATGCACTTTCACATGCATCCAGACAGGATCGCAGACACACACACACACACACACACACACACACACCTATAAACTCACTCTCAGATGCATTAACACTCAGGCAATAGATGGCAGTATGCTGTCATGTGTTACTAAGAATAGCACATGGTGTAGTATAGTGAGTATACTATCCACTAGATGGCGGTGTGTGTGTGTGTGTGTGTGTGTGTGTGTGTGTGTGTGTGTGTGTGTGTGTGTGTGTGTGTGTGTGTGTGTATGTATGTGTGTGTGTGTGTGTGTTTTTACAGGCTGACTGTTTCTCCAACGACATACACAAGCTGGACTCGATCACCATGTGCTGGAGTTTAATTAAAGCTACAGTGAGTGTGTTAGCATTAGTGCAGCACCACAGTTTAATCAAACTTAAGCATAGATTTTGTGTATGTGTGTGTGTGTTTTTACAGGCTGACTGTTTCTCCAACGACATACACAAGCTGGACTCGATCACCATGTGCTGGAGTTTAATTAAAGCTACAGTGAGTGTGTTAGCATTAGTGCAGCACCACAGTTTAATCAAACTTAAGCATAGATTTTGTGTATGTGTGTGTTTGTGTGACAGGGAACCCCGGCGAGATGGAGAGATTTCCACTCTGCGACGATTATCGGTAGTAAGATGTTTGTGTTTGGGGGACGTGCTGATCGCTTCGGCCCCTTTCACTCCAATAACGAGATTTACTGCAATAAGATCAAAGTGTTCGACACAGAAACCAACAGCTGGCTCAACACCCCCCCTAATCAGATTCAGCCTGAAGGACGCCGCAGCCACTCAGCGTGTGAGATTACACACCACATTTCCATACACATACTCATGGTCTTTAACACCGTTTCTATGGATACAACGTTAAGACGCTGTCACTGTGATGACATACAAACCTAGCAAAGACTGCTAATGCTAAGACATAGCTCTATGACCTGCTGTGTGATTTTGTGAATGCTTATATCTGATCTGTTTTTGGGGGTGTGTGTTGTTACAGTTGCTTATAACGGAGTTGTACATTTTGGAGGCTACAACGCCGACTAGACCGACATTTTAATGATCTGTGGAAGTTTAACCCAGGTGCGGTGCACGACACACACTCACTCACACATGCACTTTCACATGCATCCAGACAGGATCGCAGACACACACACACACCTATAAACTCACTCTCAGATGCATTAACACTCAGGCAATAGATGGCAGTATGCTGTCATGTGTTACTAAGAATAGCACATGGTGTAGTATAGTGAGTATACTATCCACTAGATGGCGGTGTGTGTGTGTGTTTTTACAGGCTGACTGTTTCTCCAACGACATACACAAGCTGGACTCGATCACCATGTGCTGGAGTTTAATTAAAGCTACAGTGAGTGTGTTAGCATTAGTGCAGCACCACAGTTTAATCAAACTTAAGCATAGATTTTGTGTATGTGTGTGTTTTTACAGGCTGACTGTTTCTCCAACGACATACACAAGCTGGACTCGATCACCATGTGCTGGAGTTTAATTAAAGCTACAGTGAGTGTGTTAGCATTAGTGCAGCACCACAGTTTAATCAAACTTAAGCATAGATTTTGTGTATGTGTGTGTGTGTGTGTTGTTACAGTTGCTTATAACGGAGAGTTGTACATTTTGGAGGCTACAACGCCGACTAGACCGACATTTTAATGATCTGTGGAAGTTTAACCCAGGTGCGGTGCACGACACACACTCACTCACACATGCACTTTCACATGCATCCAGACAGGATCGCAGACACACACACACACCTATAAACTCACTCTCAGATGCATTAACACTCAGGCAATAGATGGCAGTATGCTGTCATGTGTTACTAAGAATAGCACATGGTGTAGTATAGTGAGTATACTATCCACTAGATGGCGGTGTGTGTGTGTGTGTAGAGGCATTCTGCTGGAAGAAGGTGGAGCCGAAGGAAGTTCCCTGTCCCCGGAGACGACAGTGCTGTTGCATAGTGGGAGATCGAATCATTCTGTTTGGAGGAACAAGGTACAGACACGCACACAGTTATTTAGTGTTTCCTCTTCTTTATTTATCAATTTCATCACACTCTTCATCACAACACTCGTCACTAATCTGAAACAAACCCCAGACATGAATCAAGCCCCAGACCAAACCCCATGCTGTTTTGCACCTCTTGACTGCTGCTACTGCCGTTTGTGCACTACATTGTGTTTGTTTACTAATAAACTCTTGTTTATAGTCCTATTTTGCACATTCCTCTTAAATCTTATTATAAAATAGGTTTACTGGTTAGCGCTATGTTGTGTTTTGTGTATATGTCTGCACTGTTTTTTGTCTTCACTGTTTGCACTAGGTTGCACACGATGCACTTTATGTTGCGAGGATACTTACTTTAGTCCTTCACTCTGTTCTGTTTTGTAGCTTTATGATACTCTATGTAGTTTAATGTAGCACCAGGGTTCTGGAGGAACGTTCATAAGGAGCAGAAATAAAATCATAAAAGAGTGTGTGTGTGTGCGGGTGTGTGTGGATGATCAGGATTAAAGACAGAACAGGGTGTGAAAAACTCTCAATGGTGGCTTTAATGGTTTTCCCTCTGTGTGGCTCAGAGCAGGAAATCCTTTCTCAGCCATCACTTCCTGTAAATGCGTGCGCGCACACACACACACACACACACACACACACACACACACCCCAATGTGCTCTAACAATGCTCCATTAAGTCTGAGGAGAACCAAACACTTGAGTTTCAGATGAACAAAATTGTTTACCAATTGGATTATAATTTTTCATAACACACACTGAGCGCTGCTGAATTCTGGATTGTGATTGGTCAGTAGGTGATTGACAGTAGTGCAGGTATATGTTAAGGTGCTTGTTGAAGTTCGTTACGGTTCCTATAGTAATGGCTCATTAAGAGAGAGAGAGAGATAAAGATCCAGATATTAAAAGATTGTTGTTTTAAATCATGTAAGATGTTTGGAAGAAGTCCCCAGTGTCAGTGCTTTGTTAAAGTCAAAGTTCTACATAACATGAGCTGCTGTTGTTTTTTTATCTTATTAACCTGAAGAGAGAGAACAAACTTAAGCATCTGTGTCCATTACACAGCATTAATTGCAACTTTAAATGGATAAAAAATCTGATGCATTATTCAGTAAAAGACTCATTGCATTGCTGCTGTGGTATAAGAGTAAAAATAAAACACCCAAATGCCATTCAGTCACATAGGGCTGGAAAAGTTGGGTGTCCCAATACTTTGGCTGTAAAAAAAAAAAAAAAAAAAAAAAAAAAAAACAACATATACATGCGCATAACTGTTATAAACGTTGTGGTGTTAATGAGGTGTGAGTGTCTGTTTATGGTCATTATCAGTGTGTTTGTTTAAGTGTGTTCAAATTTTCTGCCTGAGCTGATGACTTACTTACAATCCTGTGTGTGTGTAGAGGCATTCTGCTGGAAGAAGGTGGAGCCGAAGGGGAAGTTCCCCTGTCCCCGGAGACGACAGTGCTGTTGCATAGTGGGAGATCGAATCATTCTGTTTGGAGGAACAAGGTACAGACACGCACACAGTTATTTAGTGTTTCCTCTTCTTTATTTATCAATTTCATCACACTCTTCATCACAACACTCGTCACTAATCTGAAACAAACCCCAGACATGAATCAAGCCCCAGACCAAACCCCATGCTGTTTTGCACCTCTTGACTGCTGCTACTGCCGTTTGTGCACTACATTGTGTTTGTTTACTAATAAACTCTTGTTTATAGTCCTATTTTGCACATTCCTCTTAAATCTTATTATAAAATAGGTTTACTGGTTAGCGCTATGTTGTGTTTTGTGTATATGTCTGCACTGTTTTTTGTCTTCACTGTTTGCACTAGGTTGCACACGATGCACTTTATGTTGCGAGGATACTTACTTTAGTCCTTCACTCTGTTCTGTTTTGTAGCTTTATGATACTCTATGTAGTTTAATGTAGCACCAGGGTTCTGGAGGAACGTTCATAAGGAGCAGAAATAAAATCATAAAAGAGTGTGTGGTGTGTGTGTGTGCATGAGTGTGTATGTTTGGTGTGCGGGTGTGTGTGTGTGTGCGGGTGTGTGTGGATGATCAGGATTAAAGACAGAACAGGGTGTGAAAAACTCTCAATGGTGGCTTTAATGGTTTTCCTCTGTGTGGCTCAGAGCAGGAAATCCTTTCTCAGCCATCACTTCCTGTAAATGCGTGCGCGCACACACACACACACACACACACACACACACACACACACACACACACCCCAATGTGCTCTAACAATGCTCCATTAAGTCTGAGGAGAACCAAACACTTGAGTTTCAGATGAACAAAATTGTTTACCAATTGGATTATAATTTTTCATAACACACACTGAGCTGCTGAATTCTGGATTGTGATTGGTCAGTAGGTGATTGACAGTAGTGCAGGTATATGTTAAGGTGCTTGTTGAAGTTCGTTACGGTTCCTATAGTAATGGCTCATTAAGAGAGAGAGAGAGATAAAGATCCAGATATTAAAAGATTGTTGTTTTAAATCATGTAAGATGTTTGGAAGAAGTCCCCAGTGTCAGTGCTTTGTTAAAGTCAAAGTTCTACATAACATGAGCTGCTGTTGTTTTTTTATCTTATTAACCTGAAGAGAGAGAACAAACTTAAGCATCTGTGTCCATTACACAGCATTAATTGCAACTTTAAATGGATAAAAAATCTGATGCATTATTCAGTAAAAGACTCATTGCATTGCTGCTGTGGTATAAGAGTAAAAATAAAACACCCAAATGCCATTCAGTCACATAGGGCTGGAAAAGTTGGGTGTCCCAATACTTTTGGCTGTAAAAAAAAAAAAAAAAAACCAACATATACATGCGTGCGCGCGCGCACACGCATACACACACACAATGTGTTATAAACGTTGTGGTGTTAATGAGGTGTGAGTGTCTGTTTATGGTCATTATCAGTGTGTTTGTTTGTGTGTTATTGCGACTGAGTCATCACTCTGTGTGTGTGTAGGAAACGAGCTGGGGATTTATAGCGTTTAATTGTGCAAAAAGTTCAGTCTGATACTGAACAGACACACACCATGCGTACACACATTCGCGCACACACACACACGTTTATGATATTTACCTAAAGCAGTAATCTGTGGGTGATAATGAATGGGTTTAGTGACACACCATAAAGCTGTGTTTGTGTGTATGTGTGTGTGAACATTGTCACCTTTAGTTCAGGATGCTCTACAGCTCCATAAAGCCTCATTTACACTCTGAGGAAGTGTTCGCTGTGTGTGTGTGTGTGTGTGTGTGTGTGTGTGTGTGTGTGTGTGTGTGTGTGTATATATAAAAGTGTTAGAGCAAAACAGAAGTATAATGGTTAAACTTGTTACATGTATGTATTCACTCATTCACTCTTACCACACACAGACACACATACAAACACACACATTACTTTTATATATATATATATATAATGTATACATATATATATAATGTATACATATATATATATAATGTATACATATATATAATGTATGCATATATGTGTGTGTATATATAATGTATACATATGTGTGTGTATATATGTATATTTGTGTATGAGTGATCTGCAGGAAGCGAGGATAATACGAGGTAATACCCAGAGTACAAACATTAATGTAACATGATGCTAATAATAGCACACAGACGTACGCACACACACACACACACACACACACACACACACACACACACACACGCACTTTAAGATTGTGTGCTGTAAGAGCAATGTGTCTGGGATTCAGATTAGTGTGTGTGTGTGTGTGTGTGTAAACAGACCTGCTGAGCTGCAGAGAGGCGTGAAATTCTCCCCGATTTATGAGCACATCAGCACATCACCCACACCGGGAAACATGACACTCTGAGCACATCATTGACACACACACAAACACAGGCACACACATTTTTATACACTCACACAAGGTAATGAAACAAATTATGAAATTTGGAGAGAGATTAAAGTCAGAGCATCTGTCACACACACTCCAGTATAAGGTATAACCCTTCATTTGATTATCAACCTGCATCATATGGCCATAATATCTTTGTCTTCATTATTTACTTTGGGACACCATGCAATTACACACACACACACACACACACACACACACACACACACACACACACACACAGTAATGTGTAATTACCTCAGTGTCATTGGTTTTCAAAATATTTTTGTTCATAGATAAAACTTCCACTTATAACAATCCATTTATGATCATGGCACAGGACAAATATAATAAACACTCTTCATTCATCTGATCCATTAGAGCAGTTTTAACAACCCAGTACCCATCAGTACTCCTCAGTACCCCTCAGGTCTGCTTAATACTCCTCAATACCTCTTAATAACCCTCAGTACTCCTCAGTTCCGCTCAATTCCCCTCAATGCTCCTCATTACCACTCGATACTTCTCAATATTCCTCAGTACCCCTTAATACTCCCTAATACCCCTTAAATACTCCCCAGTACCTCTCAGTTCCAATTATTACCCCTCAATATTTCTTAGTACTCACCAGTACCCCTCAGTTCTGCTGAGTACCCCTCAATACTTAACAGGACCCCTCAGTTCCACTCAATACCCCTCAGTACTCCTCAATAATCTTCAGTACTCACCTGCACCCCTTAGTTCTGCTCAGTACCCCTAAGAACCTTAATTTCTGACCTACACACACACACACACACACACACACACACACACACACACACACACACACTGCTCTGTGTGTGGGTGTTGGTGTGTGTGTCCATCTGGACAGAGATGATAAGCCCTTCCTCAGGAAGTTATACTGCACAATAATGATTTCCTGTAAGGAAGAGGAAGAGCTTCACACACTAATGATGACAACACACACACTATATATTTACTTTTATTCTGTAGTGTAGGTCCTCTACTTTAGAACACACGTTTGTATGTGTATGTGAGAGTGTGTGTGTGTGTTTGCACGCTGTGTGTGTGTGATGCACATTGGAACACAGTTGATTACTAAAGGACACTTTCCCACCAAAACAGAGAGCTGTGGATCACGTGACAGAAAGAATGAAAAATATGTGAATGTGAAGAATATAAAGCCTGCTTAAGGACGTGAATGCTTAAGATCTTCTGTTCTGCCAAGAAAAACTTATTCCATATTTATATTACTCATCTGTGTAATGATCAGGGTTATGGTTAAATACTATAAATCTAAAACACACCCAAGGGATATGAGGAGCTGCAGTAGTAACACAACTTTTGTGGAGTTCATACACCATTTATGAAGCTGTAACTTTTTCATTCCAAACCAAAATTGAAACATTGATCCACAATGTTCCTGCTAACACCACACCTGACGTTGTGTATTCGGGTGACGAGACTGTGACAGGCAGGACTGCTGAACCTATAGCTGCAATTATTGTGTATATTTTTTCTTCCTTCTCACACACACACACACACACACACACACATGCTACCACACACATGGTGGAGTGGAGTCAGGAAGGAAAATTATTTCACTGGAATGTTCACACTGTGTGTGTGTGTGTGTGTGTGTGTGTGTGTGTGTGTGTGTGTGTGTGTGTGAGTGATCAGTTGGTAACTCAGCGCTACTGGCGCTGATAGTGTTATCACTCTAATCCGCATTGATCTGATTATCAACACTCAGATAAAGTGTATATCTGTGTGTGTGTCTGTGCTGTGGCATTTTTTTTATTATGATGTCTGCTGTCTGCACCACGGGGTTGTTCAATTGTCGAATGGGATTGGTCAGGCTTGTATAAAAGATAGTGTTTAACAGAGTAAGAGAGATCATCGTGGGCATCAATCAGATTGGAGGAAGGTGTGGTTGAAGTGGAATAAACGCTTTAGAAAATAATACACTCCAGGATGATCACCAAGCATGGATTATTTTTGTTTCCATCTTTTTAACACCCTTTCCTTCTCAATGCCTGTAGGACTCAACTAGTTGAGCCATATGTTCCTGTAAAACCAAGCAATAGGTTCCACTAGAACTGAGCTATAGTTTCCTGTACAACCATGGAGCCATGGGTTCCTGTAGAGCTGAGCTATAGGTTACTGTAGAACCGAGATTTATTTACCAGTAAAACCGAGCCATAGCTTCCTGTAGAATCGAGCTATTGATACCTGTAGGACTGAGCCATAGGTTCCTGTAGAACCTAACTTTAGTTCCTACAGAACTGAGCCAAAGGTACCTGTAGAGTTGAGCTTTAGATACCTATAGAACTACACCATAGGTTCCTGTAGGCCTGAACCATAGGTACCTGTAGAACCGAGTTTTAGTTCCTGTTGAACTAACCTATAGGTTCCTGTAGGACTGAGCCATAGGTTCCTGTAGAACTGCACTTTAGTTCCTGTAGATCTGAGCCATAGATTTGGTGTTTTTGTTAATCCAGTCAGTGTTGAGATCCTCGGCCATTACAGTGTTGTGCAGTGAAGTGTGGTGTGGTGTCTGGGTGCTACTGGTTGCGTGTGTGCTGTTGGTTCTGGTGACTGTGGTGTTTGTGTTGGTGTAGGAATTTCCTTCTGCAGCCCACATTCACAATTTTAAACATGTTGCACACCAGGGGTTCCGTTCTCACTTTGAGTTTGGACTTCAGGAGATTGTCAGAAGAGGTTGGTGAGGTAAGTGAGGACGTTAGTGAGGACGTTGGTGAGGTGGTAAGTAAGGAGGCTGGTGAAGAGGTTAATGAGGAGGGAGAAGAGCAGTGGGGAGAACACAAATTCCATGCACTTTCTCATTCCTCATCTGGCAGCTACACTGAGGAGGAACATGAGGACGTATGGAGTAATGTAAGAACAGTTATATTAAATGTACAGTCCACTTATTCCACTACATTTCACTACAGTGCACTACCTCACAGATGTAAATGTAACCCTATGTTTATTTTTTCTCATTCACCTTTAACATTTTAACACACAGTGTCTCTTCTCTCTCCATCTCAGTGCTGATGATGTTTTTCTAAAGCCTTTTAACCTGTGTGTGTGTGTGTGTGTGTGTGTGTGTGTGTGTGTGTGTGTGTGTGTGTGTGTGTAATGAGTTCACCAGCTGTCCCTTGGGGAAACACACTCTCACACTCGTGCTCTCAGCCACTCTTAACCTCTTTACACACTCGTGTGTTTATTTAGAAAAGATTAGGAGCGTAAAAGCCTTATATCCAGAGAGACATGCAGATGCAGAGATGGCGTGTGTGTGTGTGTGTGTGTGTGTGTTGGAGAGAGTGTTGTGGCAGGAAATGTCGGTATTGTGGGTTTTTGACTTCCTGTGTGGCTGTTTGTTGTGACCGTCTTCACCTCACCATGTGGACTTGCTGTTGCTGTTTCTCGCTTTCACCTCAAGAGGACATTTCTGTCCACACAGGACACTCAGGGTCACGTTCAGTCCCGAGTCCTGATACTGCACTGTTGCAGCTCTCTCCTGGTGGATCTGCTTCTGAGCTACATGCCACCTCTACAACTGATCCAGCCACAAAAGCTGCATGACTTGTGCTTAGGTTCTCCCACACCTCCCCAGTGCTCCACTCCTCCACTGGCTTCCTGTAGCTGCTCCTCGCTTACTGCACCCGTAACCAGACCAGCACTCAGCTACCTCCCAGCTCTTATCTTACCCCACACTCCTCCATTCATCCCTCTATCCTCTACCATTCCTTCACAGGCCACTCCATCTTCTACTATTTCTCCACAGGTCCCTCCATCCTCTACCACTCCTCCACATATCCCTCCATCCTCTACCACTCCTCCACATATCCCTCCATCCTCTACCACTCCTCCACATATCCCTCCGTCCTCTACCACTCCTCCACATTTCCCTCCATCCTCTACCATTCCTCTACAGATCCCTCCTTCCTTTACCATCACCACAGATCCTCTATGCGCTACCACTCCTCCACAGATCCTCTATTCTTTACCACTCCTCCACAGATCCCTCCATATTCTACCAATCCTCCACAGATCCTCTATGTTCTACCACTCCTTCATAGATCCCTCCATCCTTTACCACTCCTCCACACTCTCTCAATACTCTACCACTGTAAATGTGAAATGTAATTGTATTAGGGCTACTGCACAATGCTGTAAATGCTGTGTGTGTGTGTGTGTGTGTGTGTGTGTGTGTGTGTGTGTGTGTGTGTGTGCGTGCGTGCGTGCTTGTATGTGTAAATTGTTAACCTATGTGTTGTGTATTTATTTACAGCCCGTGTGCAGAACAGGGAATGGGTGATGAGTTTAACCTGATGGATCATTCTGATCTCTACATCCTTGACTTCTGTAAGTGTACACTACAAATAAGTGCACTTCCTCTGTACAC